>NW_026861237.1:152500-387820 GCF_026571515.1 Ruditapes philippinarum | reverse complement strand
ATCAATCAATCAATCAATCAATCAATCAATCAATAGAATAATTTATTAATTTATTTATTCATTCATTCTTTCATTTATTCATTCATTTTATCATATTAAAACCTATTCAACCTTAGATAAACAAAGATATGTGCATTTTTCATTCACATTATTATAGTAATTTTCAACTGAAAACTAGTTCATACATGTCTACAATTGTATACAATTTGTCTGCTGTATTCTGTAATAGGGAGATTCTTTGATAATAGATAGAGTTGTTCACAATTAAAACCCCATTATATTGCGTTTGTCCTTGAAATAATGCAAAGAGCAAGCTCAAACGATCCATGACACCACCTAATCTATTGCCGCATCTATTTGCACATAAACGTGTATAAATTTAAGGCAGATCGCTGGTCCTCGGTGATTTTCCCCTCATAAATTAACTTGATTATGGTACAGCATTACTATAAAGTACATACCCATAAAGATTTGATTGGGACAGTGAAAGATATTTGATAAATTGTTGACAAAGATTCATTGTAAGGATGCAATATTAAAACAAGATGTATCTTTAAACTAGAAATGTGTCATCATGCCACGGATGCCCCCGCATGCAGCCATAATTTCAGATGGTGCATTAATTATTTTTTTCATTTTAAGTTCAAAGCCCTTAAAACTTTTCAATGTTAACACAAACCATTTTCATACAATGTTCAAGGCACAGAAGTTATTCAGTCTTAACCTTTTTAAAAATAGCATATTGCATATTTGTAGCCAAAATAATGGCTAAAAGTATGAGTGCTGAAACTGAAAGTTCAAAATTTTTCCAACATTCAGGAAAGATAGGTTTGTCTAAAATCATTGAACCACGACCAAATTCAAACTTAACTGCTTATTCCTAAGATGTATCTATATTATTTTCAAAGTGAAAGGGACATAACTCTGCCAAAAAATTATCAAACCATGACCAAATTCCAACTTGACCTGCCCATTCCTTTGACATATCCATATGTCAAATTTAAGTTGAATATGTAACACTGTTGGGTAGACCAAATTCAAACTTAACTGCTTATTCCTAAGATGTATTTATATTATTTTCAAAGTGAAAGGGACATAACTCTGCCAAAAAATTATCAAACCATGACCAAATTCCAACTTGACCTGCCCATTCCTTTGACATATCCATATGTCCAATTTAAGTTGAATATGTAACACTGTTGGGTAGATAATGAACAGAAACTGTAAATTTCATATTATTTTCAAAGTGAAAGGGGAATTACTCTGCCAAAAATCATTGAACCATGACCAAATTCGAACTTGGCCTGGGCATTCCAAAAACATATCCATATGTCAAATTTGAGTTGAATGTGTTGTACCATTGGGGAGATAATAAACAGAAACTGAAAATTTCATATTACTTTCAAAGTAAAAGGGGCATAACTTTGCCAAAAATCATTGAACCATTTCCAAATTTGAACTTGACCTGCGCATTCCTTTGACGCATCCATATGTCAAGTTTGAGTTGAATGTGTTGTACCTTTGGGGAGATAATGAACGGAAACTGAAAATTTCATATTATTTTCAAAGTAAAAGGGGCATAACTCTACCAAAAATCATCGAACCATGACCAAATTCCAACTTGACCTGTATTTTCTCATGACATATCCATTTGTCAAGTTTGAGTTGAATGTGTTGTACCATTGGGGAGATAATGAACGGAAACTGAAATTTTCATATTATTTTCAAAGTAAAAGGGGCATAACTCTGCCAAAAATCATCGAACCATGACCAAATTCGAACTTGACCTGTATTTTCTCATGACATATCCATGTGTCAAGTTTAAGTTGAATGTGTTGTACCGTTGGGAAGATAATGAACGGAAACTCAAATTTCATATTATTTTCAAAGTAAAAGGGGCATAATTCTGCCAAAAATCATCAAACCATGACCAAATTCGAACGTGACCTGTATTTTCTCATGACATATCCATATGTCAAATTTGAGTTGAATGTGTGCAACCGTTCTTAAGATAATGAACGGAAACTGATGATGACGGAATGACAGAATGACGGAAGGACGGAAGGATGGAAGGACGGAAGGACGGAATGACGGAACAGGGTAACACTATATGCCCCGGCCATTACATGGCGGGGGCATAAAAAGTCAATCTTGTTCACCTGCATAGGATAATCTACTACTAACCATGCTAACCGCAAACAGAACATTTTATTTGTCCTCAATAGTTTTATTTCAGTTTATTTTTACCCGCAATGTTTTTCCCCATTAATTGTCATCTTAGATTTAAACAATGTACCTTACATTATTTGATTTTAATCAAAATGAATTTGATTAGAATAGGAATTTATAATAAAACAAAGATTAAGTAGATACTGTACACTAATTCCATGGAGAATTTGCAACTGTAAATTAGTCGAAAGGTCTTTCAATCGTCTTATGCCCGGTTCGAGAGGAGAATATAATGACTAGAACAGCTTAGAAGAGAAACCCAATCGAACACAAAAGTATCAAAAAGGTGACCTGTCATATTTAATTTCATATATTTATTGGAAAGCTGTTAGAAACATCTAGAAAATATCATTATTGTTTTTTTTTATATTTATTCTTATATCTTTTTCCAACACGTCTTGCCATCGCGCAATCGAACAGACCTCTACCTATAACGGAAGCTCTTCTAAAGTATCAATCCAACAGGCTATCAGTTTTAAAATGACCAATGAAAATTCTGCCTATGTTCATTTTTACTGTTAATTTTAGCGGAAGTCAAGGTGAAATCAGACGGCCTTCGGCCGAAAAAATGAGAAACATACGAAATACATAATATCGCCACCTTTTCATTGTATGATCGAATCATAATGTCCGTGAAGTTGGCAGCCTAACAGCCTAGCAGCCTAGCAGCCTGAAGTTGGCAGCCTAGCAGCCTGGCAGCCTAACAGCCTGGCAGCCTAGCAGCCTAAAGAAAACTAAGAATAGTACAAACATGAAATCGTCGATAATACATAAGTAGCACTTCTTTAGATCATTCCACGCCTTTTTCAAAATCGTGATCTTAATTTTTTTAAAATGTTGAACTTCATCTTAACATGATTGTTTTATTCTGACGCTCCGAAATTTGTGAAGTTAGCAGCCTAGCAGGATAGTACAAACTTGAAAACCGTCGGAAATGAATCGGTAGCAAATACTTAGACCATTCCATGTCTTATTTCAGTATCGCGTACTTTAATTTTTTAAAGTAATTAACTTTGTTTTTTGGTTTGTTTTTTTTACACTTCGAAATTTGTGAAGTTAGCAGCCTAGCAGCCTAGCAGCCTGGCAGCCTAGCAGCAGCCTAAAGAAAACTAAGGATAATACAAACATGAAAACCGTCGGATATGAATCGGAAGCACATACTTAGACCATTCCACGTCTTACTTCAGTATCTCGATCTTTATTTTTTTAAATATTGAACTTTATTTATTTTTTTTTTTTTTTTCGACGCTTCGAAATTTGTGAAGTTAGCAGCCTAACAGCCTGGCAGCCTGGCAGTCTAGCAGCCTAGCAGCCTAGCAGCTTAAAGAAAACTAAGGATAATACAAACATTAAAACCGTCGGAAATGAATCGGAAGCACATACTTAGACCATTCCACGTCTTATTTCAGTATCGCAATCTTTATTTTTTTAAATATTGAACTTTGTTTTTTTTTCTGTTTTGTTTTTTTGACACTTCGAAATTTGTGAAGTTAGCAGACTAGTAGGATAGTACAAACATGAAAACCGTCGGAAATGAATCGGTAGCAAATACTTAGACCATTCCATGTCTTAAATAATTAACTTTTTTTATTTTGACACATCGTAATTTGTGAAGTTAGCAGCCTAGCAGCCTGGCAGCCTAACAGCCTAGCAGCCTGGCAGCCACGCAGCCTAAAGAAAACTAAGGATAATACAAACATGAAAATCGTCGGAAATGGGTCGGTAGCACATACATAGACTATTTCATGTCTTTTTTTTCAGTATCGCGAACTTTATTGTTTTAAATATTGAATTTTGTTTTTTTGTTTTGTTTTTTTTTACTCTTCGTCTTCGAAATTTGTGAAGTTAGCAGCCTAGTAGGATAGTACAAACATGAAAACCGTCAAAAAACAACAACAAAAAAACCCCAACAAAGTTCAATATTTAAAAAAATAAAGTTCGCGATACTGAAAAGAGACGTGGAATAGTCTAAGTATGTGGTACCGACTCATTTCCGACGGATTTCATGTTTGTATTATCCTTTGTTTTCTTTAGGCTGCTAGGCTGCCAGGCTGCCAGGCTGTTAGGCTGCTAGGCTGCCAACTTCACAAATTTCGAAGTGTTAAAATAAAGAAAAAGTTAATTATTCAAAAAAAAAAATAAAGTACGCGATACTAAAATAAGACGTGGAATGGTCTAAGTATTTACTACCGATTCATTTCCCACGATTTTCATCCGACGATTTTCATGTTTGTACTATCCTGCTAGGCTGCTAACTTCACAAATTTCGAAGCGTCAGAATGAAAAAATTATGTTACGATAAAGTTCAACATCTTAAAAAATAAAGATCACGATATTGAAAAAGGCGTGGAATGATCTAAAGAAGTGCTACTAATGTATTTCCGACGGTTTTCATGTTTGTACTATTCTTAGTTTTCTTTAGGCTGCTAGGCTGCCAGGCTGCTAGGCTGCCAACTTCAGGCTGTTGGGCTGCTAGGCTGCTAGGCTGCTAGGCTGCCAACTTCACGAACATCGAATCATATTCAGATATAGACACAACACACTTTAAAGGCGTAAGAAAGCAAACATTTTACAGTCCCTTTTAAAAAGCCATAATATGTATTTTAGACCAGTCTATAGATTAACGTTTAGATTTATCATAATTACTGAAGTCTGAATGCAATGCGTGAACAATTGGTGCAGAGATGTAGATGTAAACAGAACAAAACATGAATTTGATTTTAGATTTGAGCATTTCGCTCCTCATCCATAACATTTATACATTATTGTGTCAAAGTCAAACAATATAATGATATAATACAATATTAAAAATGACAGTATCTGTGGTACATTTGACAAAAGAAGGTATAGAATATATATCAGTATCATTTAACATGAAATTCTTAACGTACATGGCAATAAATTGAGAATTTATTTATTTATTATTTATTTATTAATTATTTCTTGTAATAGATTATTTCTTAAAACACAATTTAGGAAACAAACTAATTATTCAACATTTTTACATTTCTAGTTGACAGCAACTGGGAAAGTTTAAACATAGATAATATTTATCAATTTAACGTTTTCTAATAAGTCTGTAGCAGGGAGACACACATATCACATGGAACTCATCCTCAATGTCTCTAGATTAACATATATTGCATGTTCTTTCGCCTCTTTCAATTCTATTCTGACCATATCGTCTGGTTTCAATCCTAAGGCAATGTGCGGATATCCTAAATTTGATAATAACAGATCTATAATTTTTCTACATAAAATACTCAAATACTGGGCATATTCAAATTGGTGTCATAAATGTTTATATAAATGTTATACTTGATTACTCTCCAAATTGCTACTCCAATTCTGTGTGAATATATCAGTTTTTGTCTGAACATAGATATAAAGTGGGTCACATTTACTGTAAACGGTGTTTCAAACACATATCCAAAACAATTTTCAACTTCTTTACTTTTGAAACCCAGTTAATAAAGCTGCGGTCTCACTTACCCCCGGCAGAGCCCAGGACCATCCTGGTAAGTTACCGGGATGATCCGTTGTGAAATTATTGTTCCGGTCACACTTACCCCGGCAGCACTACGGTAGTTACCAACTAACCACCAAGGATGCGCTCCGGATCATCCAGGCAGAGCCGAGGTGAAGCTACGGTTCATGCCGGTGCTTCCCCGGTCGTTCCCGGATGACGCCGGAAGAGCCCCGGTTGACCCAGACAGAGCCCCGGTCGATCCAGGCAGAGCTCCGACAGAGCCGAGGACGATCCAGGCAGAGCCCCGGTAGAACCCCGGTGGATTGAAAACGCCCGAAAATGATAATATTGATACATAATGTTTATTTAATATAATATCTATTGTTCCAGAATAGTAATTCATGATGATCCTCTTAAAAATCCTTATGCCATACTGGATAGAAATACAAACAAGTGCAATCATCGCAAATTGTCGTTTTTCTTTTGAAATGATCCGGGCTTTGCCGGGCTCTAGCGGGATCAACCGTAGCTCTACCTTCTACCTTTATCCTCCGGGGCTCTGCCGGTAGTTACCGGGGCTCTGCCGGCATATACCGGGGCTCTACCGGGGCTCTATCGTAGTTCTACCGGCTATATCATACCCCGGATCTTCCCCGGCTTGTGCCGGAAGAGCTACGGTGCTTCCCCGGTATAACCTTGGTCGTTCCCGGCAGAGCTTAGGATGAAGCCGGCAAAACTTTACCTTCCCGGATCATCCCGGACCACCCCGGTGATATAAAATATTTTATTCAATCCGGGGTCGAATGCCGGATGTTTCCGGAACATCCCGGACGTTGCCGGTAGATTTACGGATGTATTCCGGTTGTTCCCGGTCGTACCCCGGTCGTTCCCGGATCACCCCGGACGTCTACCGGGGCTCTGCCGGAATGTAAGTGAGACTGTAGCTTACATCAATCCTCTAATAAAAGTTATTATATTTTACTAATTATACAGTTATTAGTATTTTTGATTTTAAGAAAATACTTGACAATTTTAACAGATCTGTTTACATACAATGGATATCGTCCTAATTCTCCATATAAGCTACACTACTGGACGATAATTTTACATTTAGAATTCTTTTGCAAAATTTTATATGTATCCTTTTAATGTCTTTGTTTTTAGTAAATCCCCAAACTTCAAAAGAGTAACTTAAAATTGAGGAAACAAATGAACTCAACATTGTCTTTGGGGTAAAATCAAAGTTCTTAGTATTATTCATTAAACAATTCATAGCTTTTAAGCGCCTTGCATTTGTGTATCATACAATGTAGTTGAAATTGCCATTTGAGTGAAACACCACATCTGAATAGTTGAAATATTTTACAAAAGCTAAATTTGTGTCATTGAAAGTCCATTTTCATTTTCATGCAAAGGTCCATGCTTTCTAAAATCCATAACTTTGTTTCTGTCAATGTTAACGATTAATCCCCATCTCCAACATCTCCAACAGTATGTGAGCAAGTCATCTAAACTTTGTTGTAATCTTTCCACAGTGCCCGAAAATAATACCATATCGTCTGCGTATAAAACAGCACCAGAGTCAAATCATAAAATTCTAAGCCACTGTCTGGTCTGGAACCAATGTACAATTCTAGATTTTCAATTAAAATAGACGACAGAAACGGTGAACATATCTCTCCCTGCTTTACGCCCACTGCTATTTTCATGAAGTCCGAGAATTCATTTTCATGACGTACTCTACATTTCACTTGCTCATACTTTGACATTATGACCCTGAGCAATTTACCGTTTATTCCCAGTTTTGACATTTTGAACCACAATAAGTTATCAAAATATTTTTGCATATCTATATATAAAGGTAGTGTAGATTAACTATTATGTTTGGGCAAAATAGCCATCATTTTTTTAAATCCGAATAATGTTATGCTTATCACGCCCGTCTGACATTCTGTTATTTAATATTGATGTAAATATTTTCGACATAGTATTAACTTGTGTTATTCCTCTATAATTATCATCAATACTAGCATCTCCATTTTGGGGAGGTTTTGCCTCCCTAATGTTAAGACCGTTCATTAAAATCTTACTGGTCAAAATATTGTACCTTGATATTTTCAAGCTGACTCATCACTTATCACCGTTATTGACAAGTTAAAACAAGTTTTTGTTCTTAACCAACATACTTGCTATTTGCAAAGTTTATAATTCTCAGAGAAACGCTTGGTTTAAACGTTTTCTAAATTTTAAAATCACTACTAACGTCAACTGCGGCGGTAAATCGGTCATGCAATAAATAGTTATGATTTTTTAACCCTTATACTTTTAACAACTATTGATATTTTAACCCTTATACTTTTAACAACTATATCGGGAAAATAAAAAAAAACGCAGTATTATAAAGTACTGAATAAATGTTTAAATTATTTAGTAAAATATTGTTTTTTTTATTTTTGAATCTTGAATCTTGCTTACATGAATCATAAAAATTTTTATCAGTATGGATTTTAAATTGCTACTATCTCTTGTTATAGTCTTGGTTGAAATATTCTAAAATTCTATATTTGTACCATAATAAATATTACAACGTTATTGCTGCTGTTTCACTGCAGCTGAGTGATGTATACAAAATATCTATTTTTTCAGCCGTTGGCTCTTTGAAAATTTTGTCATTTGTTATACGTACGAGGGCTTTTGAACAATGTCTGTAAAACAAAATATTACGCCTGAGCATAAACTTATTTTGCAGCTGTGTATCTCCATCAATTTAAAGTATAATAAGAAACAGTATTTCAAGAAAGTATGCATACATTAAATATTGAAGCATTGATACAGGTCTTGGGTGTGAGTATGCTGCACACGTCAAAACTCGTCATTTTATCAACCTAACAACAGAGTAGTGGTCAAAGATGTCTTTAATATACTCTATGTTAACATGTTTAATCATGTACCGTATTTTTTTACTTTTTATTTTATTTACCTGTATATATATTTTCGATATTTTTATTCTATAGCAAATATAACTAGTTACAATTTATTTCGACAATTCAAACAATGCCTTCCATCTCTGTGGCACTCTCAATCGCGCTCGCGCTGGCGTGTTCGTCTCCAGTGCCTAGAAAGTACCTCAATAGGTGAATACCACAGAGATTTGAATGACGAGGTTTTCATCAAATGTCTTAATTAAACGCAAATCCCCAATCTTCTAGCACACACTGTCGTGGTTATAGACACAGGCGCTAGTCACATAATCAAATATTTTACATAACCGGTCAATATATGTATTTAAAGATATAAGGCCCCCAACGAAACAAAAACATCATGCGGAACAAGCAAGAACACTGCTGCAAGAAACGACAAGAACACGGTTACTCTTTCTGGTCGCCATCTGAAAGGATCAATCCAAGCGTTAACGCTTTTTATTTAATTAAAATTCTTCAAATAGCAAAGAAATGAGTAAAAGTTTCACAAAAAGCCAATATTTTCAATCCATGTCGTTTTCGACGTCCAATCTATTCATGTATACAAACACGATTTCTGGTCGATTTCTAATACTACCACTACAATACAAAATCTCACCCAATAAGTATTACAATACTTTCCATACACACACGACTTACCTTTTCTGAAGTGCACTGATCCATATTATGTATATAAATAAACCTCAACAGTGATCGAGAATGTGAAATCTTAAATCTAAAAGTACATAGGGGTGGCAGGAAAAAAGCCATGTACAAAAACACATTACCAGGAAAACAGGAAAATGAATATTATCTGGCCTGATAGCGTAGTTGTTATGGTGATTGTTTTGCACGCGGAAGGTTGTATGTTCAAATCCAAAAGGGGGGGGGGGTGTAATACTTTTATTAGGCCTTTTGTATTTTATTGTTTATTCATTCAATTTCTATTTCATTTATTTTCTAATTTATTTATTTTCTATTTACATTTTTTGTACATGTAACTATATAAACTAACCATGTTTTTTTTTTATTCACGAGAATGCAATAGCACATATAATAAGTTAAAATTCAATTTAATTCATCAATCAAACAATGCCTTCAACACGCCCGTTTAACTCACAACGAGTGTAAAATGTCCATCGGTAAAAATGTTGTGAGCAACTTCCGTTCCTTGTTGTGAGCACCCATCTAGGACATGTGACATGATAAACAAGGTGAGTTTTTCATAATTTTTGAAGATTAAAGACATTTATGTAAAAATATCGGAATGCAGTTAGCTAGCGATGTATTTCTTCTTGTGAAGTTTTGTGTTTTCAGATGGTGAAAATATAATTTTCAATAAAACATACAAATACCATTTCCTCAATCCAAATCCTTATTGATAATTTTATTCTTTTATAGTAAGCAAAATCAACACATCTACATGTCACAATGACCAACACAAAGAATGACCTCAAGGGAGGGAAACGTTATGGATGAGCAGGTAGCAAATGTGATGAAGGGGACATCACACAGTTAAGATTAAAATCAAACAAGGTCGACAGAGTTGTCTTTCTTGGAAAATAACATAGCACTTGGTTACATCTACTTACAGCAAAGTTTATAAAACCATCTACTTCATAGTTATCAGCTTTAAGTAAATAATAAAATGTCATGCTCCTTGAATAAAAGTTTCATCTCATCAGTGTGAAGTTTATTATACCTTAAACCAAGCAGCCCCTGACAATTTTAAAAGTAAACACATATTTACACCCCGGTATCCTAACGTTTCTTCTGTCTACCGTCACGGTTCAATTGACCTCATCTGTTTTCTGCATGTTATTTATAGATGTTTTTTAGTCGAGGACGATTGCGTATGTAGGTCATTTATTACTCGATAGTGACTGTTTACGTTTATAAGGCGTTTTCTCAGGTAAGGACTGCTTCATTTTAACATTTTTGTCAGTTTTACTGTTAATTTGGTTTGGGTGTTTGTCACGTGACGCACTGCATGTTAGTTCGTTTGTATGTTAACTCGAATTCGTTTATGTCTGTACTTATTGGTTAATTTGCTAAACATCTACATGTACTTTAATTTTTATGGCAACAACTCGCTATATGTGTTCTATGAATTATCATTTTTATGTGAAATATGCCTGCTAATTGCCCAGTTTTGTTTCTACGGAAGGGATTATCCGCCACTCTAACTAATATGAATACATTTTTAGCTCGACTATTCGATAAAAATAAGTAGAGCTATTGTAGTCACCCGAGCGTCGGCGTCGGCGTAACCACTTAAGTTTTTGTTATAGTTCAAATATTTTCAAAGTCCATTGACATATGGCTTTGAAACTTTGCACACTTGCAGGGGCGTAGCTAGGGCAATTTTAAATATACGCACAAATGTAAACGCAGGGGGTCTAGGGGGCCGCGTAGGCCCCCTTGCAGGTCCAGGGCAGAGCCCTGGTGGGGGTTCAGGGGGCGAAGCCCCCGAAAGCTCCGCGGATTTAGTCATTTGAGGATGATTCGATTATACGATTTCACGTGCATTTAATGTCACATAAATGTGGTTTTAATCCTAAAAAAAGGCAATTTTATTAGACTTAAGATTACACCCAGGGAGATACTTAACGCTGGCTCTTTCTAACATGAGAGTCCTCGACACTATCGTTGTAGAGGTAGGTGAAAATGGTAATAACAGGGTTTTTAAACTATCCGATTTAAAATCTTGTTTTTCAACAAATCTGAGAATGTTATGCCAAGTAGAACATCTTTCTCGTTGTTTAGGATTTTTCCTTCACTATAAATTTCGCCCAATCAATGCTACGCGATTAAACAGTTTAATGTTCAAATCAAAACGAAAGAGTAGGAATAATACGTACCCAATGACCAAAAAAGCAAATAAAATAATCTAGATTAAAGAAACTCTTTTTGAAAAACATTCTACATCTAGTAAACAATTTAAAAATACATTGAAATTTGCTCTTGAAAGTCAACTAATTAGTGATAAAAAGTTTTTAAAAATAGCACACTTTATAGATGTATAGCGACCTAGTACACTACTACTTGGATACTGAAGAAACTATTCATTTGGAAATTCTGTTTTAGTATATGCATGACTAATAATCGGTATAATTCCACAATTTCGACACTTATTGAATGGTTCTGTCGGCTCCGTCACATTTGCGAGGGCTCTTTTGCATTGCCTATGACACCAGCACCGTGTCAATTCCCCGCATTTGAATAAATGTTAATACTTTATTTATTTAATTAATATCTGTGAACAAAATTTTGTATTCAGCCAAAGGGGAGGTTAGGATCATTTTCCATCCATGATAAAATTGGCAGATATTTACGGAAAGAAATCACACAAGTTAATATTTGGTAAACGTACTAGCAACGTAATTACATTTTTTACTATTTTCGTTGGTTTTTTTCTTCAAATTTTCAAAAATGAGTCATTTCACTGCAATTATGTTTGCAAGAAAAAATATAATCCTTCCAAAACTCATTGTTGAAACAATTTGCAACAGACTGATTTTCAGACGCTCACTTGATGCGACATATTGAACTTGCACGTCTCATATCTATAACTGTCGGAACTTGCATACATATTTTGATATATTAATCACATTTAAATTCAGTCAAATCAATTTGTTTTAATATCAAGAACAAGCCATATTCCGCTCAAAATAATACTTAAGTCACTGATAGATATCACATTTATAATACCTAAAATTTAAGAAATTCCGTTTCGACATATTGTCTTACATGTTTTTTGTGATATCTATGACATGTCGATATTATCAAAATGTGTGCATTATTTTATTTTATTCATAAAATTAAAAAGAATTGAAACTTTTTCAAAAGCTAATGTATTATTTCTTAATATTTTACGGAAAGAGCTCGTATTCAAGCTACATGTGAGACGAGTTTAATACAAAAATTAATCACTTTTAAAAACGAAACGGAGGTACCTATATCTACATAAAAATCAAATAATTAATTTTATATCTAACTATGTAAAAATAAAATCTAGTACATTCTTATTAGGATCTTTCTATTTGAAAGACCATGTTATAATAAAATACAATAAATAAGGTATTTTTCATACACTGCGTAAGTTGACCGCAGGCCGGATAGCACTATAGTCTGTCCCACCAAATTTGAATATTCCATTTTTTATTAAATATAATAGTGAAATCATTTAAATTGATGTCATGTTAATCCTGACATCAATATCTCTAGGCATGTTTTTCATTTTTTCCATAAAGTCAGTAATATGGTCAAAATGTTAAAATTATATTTTTTCCCGTTGACTTACGTTGTAACCTGACGTGACGTCCATTTCAAAATGGCGGCGCCCATACAGACGTCATTTAGGGTTCGTCTCACAATTAGCGTGAAATGTACTCGGTAATTATAAAAAAATGATTATTCTTATTTACTTACTGATCAATAGCTAAATGTTATCATTAAAATGAAAAATGAGAACAAAGTTGGTGTCGAAAAGGCAATTTTACTAGCAAACCGTTATTTAAAATAATCAATTTAAAATCATTTGAAGTGAAATATCAGTAACAGCTTTATAAATTATAACACACAAAGATTTATATAATTATATAATTACCATATTTTATATTCTTTTTAAGAGAAAAAGAGCAATATTATGAAGTGATTTGATTAGATAGATTTTCAATCAAGCGCGTATGTTGAATACCGCAACGCGTCGTAAGGGAACGGGAACACTAGCTAGAAGACTGAAAAAATGGTTCTTCGCTAATGTTTAATTAACATAATTCTGTAGTTGTCTGAATACTGTCCATTAGTATGTATCACGTCTATTTAAAAATAATTAAATTAATCAGGTCCGATGGGATACAAAAAATATGTTACCCTTCTTATTTCGGGTGCGATGTTCGTGCGTTAAAACTTTTCGTAGGTTTTAACTTTCACAACATAAACCTGACGTATAAATCGCCAACAAATATAACATTAGCATGCAAATCTGACAAGAAATATATAGAAAGGGGAACTGATTCACTATATGTTTAGTATTGTTTTGCACAGTGTCTACTTTAACTAGCTCATTTGCTAATGAGAGAACACAGACTCGCGTGCGAGGAAAAATGTAAATTATAAGAATATAAAAATGCTTTCTAGTGTGAGCAACCAAACGTTGGCCTATACACTTTAAGCTTGTAAATACAGATTAATTTTCCGTCTCATAATTTAACAAAATGTCCAGAAATACCGGCAGTGTTTGATATTATTAAGAATAAGATTGAATTGGAGCGTTTAATCAGGGACAATAAGTTTTTTTTGTAGACTCAAAGTGTTACATACTATGTTAATATGAAGGGGATATCGAGTCAAAGAGAAACACAGAGTGATGTCCTAAATAATTATAGCCTTCCTAAAATTTGAAAATATTCAGTGAAAAAACAATACTGTAGCTATATTTTTTCGCGAGAGAAAATAACACCGCATAGGGTATATTTTGTAGCTAAAAGAGTAGGATTTACAGAACTCTTGAATAACGAGATAATTTGTAGGGAAGTGATTTCTGAGAAATATATAAAATAGTTTAAAAACATAAAGTCAAAACGAAGGTTATATGTGAATTAATGGAAGAGGTATTCTGTCATATAGATTCATGCCATTAAGTGTGTTTAAAATTATTTAAATGTTATCAAAAGTTTTATTGTTAATATATGAATTGAAGGTGTACTTTTAACAATTACTGCAAAATCTGGGTACTGTATTCAAAAATTATTTTAAATGCCATCAAGACAAATTTATCTCGCTTAAAATTATCTTTATGAGGTTACATATGCCTAACCGCCCTCTGCCAATGCCGCAACTGGAATCATCCATAAAAAGCGCGAGGCATTTTTGTTACGTCATATATTTCGTAAATTATTGGTGACGTAATAATGTTTTTCGTCAGGAATCCATTTTTAATAGTTATAAACATTGTGGTGTCGAACTAAATTTATGGGCCGTTCTTGAATTATGGATTTGGAACATACTGGATTATGATGTGTTTCATTTACATATTTCATTTGCTAACCCAGATATCTGCACAAACGGAACAATGTTTTAATAATGAGACGGATTATGAAAAAATCTGGATCATCATAAGTGTAAATGTCATGCCATTCAGGAGTTTCAAAGTCTACGAAACTGGATATAAACTGGCAATGAAGTGATCTTCAGAATGCGAATTTCGCGTGACGTTTATAAAGATCTATTTCGAAACTCATAGGGATTCTATTCAGCTTAAAAGTAAGTGCAATTTCTAGATCTACTCCACAGACTCGATGATCTTGTTCAAGTTGTTGCTTGTTATTCATTTTTTAAAGTTTTTTTATCATGCATTGCAACGAAACTGCCTACATCTTGTAGATACAGCTTTGTAAAATAATCATGAAACGACCCCGAGAACATCATGTACATTTTAGAAACATGACACGTGCTTTCTCCCGTTCATCTTCAAATGAAGAGTACTTCGGCAATGGCTACGGAAAATAAACAACAGAGATTTGCCGTAGAGAAATGAAACTTTGCTTTTACAAGAAAATTAGACACTTTAGAGAAAAATCCTGAAAAATCTCGAGGGTGACTTTTTTTTAGTTTACAAAAAAGTTTTAATTTTTATTCAACGTGTTTTTATTAATTCATACCAGGCAAAAGTTCATTTCCATTTTTAATGGGACAGACTATAGTTTTTAAGCCATTTTATCGCATTGAAATGATTTTCTAATTTTTCACCTCCCAAAATAAATTGTACGCACGTGCGTATTTGGCGTATAGGCAGCTACGCCACTGACTTGTTCACAATCATTACCCCCACCTGTAAACAGGAGGAGGTAACTGTATCAAGCATTTTGACATAATTATGCCCCCTTTTCGACTTAGAATTTATGTTAAAGTTTTTGTAATAGTTCAAATATTTTCAAAGTCCATTGACCTATGGCTTTTAAACTTTGCACACTTGTTCACCATCATTACCCCAATCTGTAATCAGGAGGAGGTAACTTTATCAAGCATTTTGACAGAATTATGCCCCTTTTTCGACTTAGAATTTATGTTAAAGTTTTTGTAATAGTTCAAATATTTTCAAAGTCCATTGACCAATGGCTTTTAAATTTTGCACACTTGTTCACCATCATTACCCCAACCTGTAAACTGGAGGAGGTAACTGTATCAAGCATTTTGCCAGAATTATGCCCCTTTTTTCGACTTAGAATTTATGTTAAAGTTTTTGTAATACCTCAAATATTTTCAAATGCCATTGACATATGGCTTTGAAACTTTGCACACTTGTTCACCATCATTACCCCAACCTGTAAACAGGAGGAGGTAACTGTATCAAGCATTTTGACAGAATTATGCCCCTTTTTCGACTTAAAATTCATGTTAAAGTTTTTGCAATACCTCAAATATTTTCAAAGTGCATTGACATATGGCTTTGAAAATTTGCGCACTGTTCACCATCATTACCCCAACCTGTAAACAGGAGGAGGTAACTGTATCAAGCATTTTTTTTTTACCTTTTTTTTACTATCAAGCACTAAAAATAGTCGAGCGTTGCTGTCCTACCGACAGCTCTTGTTATTATTATGAAGACATTCTTATTGATATGAAGACATTATTATTATTATTATGAAAACATTGTTATTAATATGAAGACATTATTATTAATACGTTGTAATCATTATGCATAATTAAGATGCTGTACTTGCTGACGTAACTCGAGTTCTTAATGAAATATATGCGAACATTCAATTTACACTTCAGTTCTAAGGCTGTAAACATGCAAACTATAATTAGATATTTAATTTGCTGGCTTTCAAATATTTTACCTTTATTTGAATTTGCTTTCTAAAATTAATTTGACACACATTTTATTCTTACAGTGTTTCAGTATCTATTTTACAAAAATCATGGTAATTTTAGTCCAATGCTGACATTGTATATTATGTATTCGAAACAGCAGTTTGCATAGCACACTTATAATTCAAAGTTAATTAGGTTTTTGAGCTAGAATTGGCACTTTTAATCAACGGGGAATAACTGGTAAAAATGTAAAAAAAAATAACCGCTCTTTGACCGGTGTTCACAAATCTGATACTACGAAACTAATCCGATCATGTGGAGGTTAATGACTACCAAATATTTCCACGTATATATAACGTATAGTAAAAAGGCCAAGTTTGAGGCAAAATATCTCAAATCCGCCGCGTACAATATGCCACATGCATACCTTTTCTGAAAGATCTTCAAAAATGAGTTGATTTAAAAAGAATAAAAATGATATTTTGCACATTATGCAAGAGATAACATGTTCGTTGTTGTATATAGAGCTAGTAACAGCATTTTTCAAGGCAGGGTATCACGATGTTTGATCGGATCTTTTCCATGGGGTGATTTTTACGTCCGCACCGAAAGGGATCAGTTAGGGGGCAGGGAACATATTCGAATGATGGCCCCGGTCAAATTTTTTAATAACTCAGACATGGTGTTTTGAAGGTACTGATAACTTCTGATATTTCTCTGTCATTGTTATTCTTTCTTGTTTGTGTGTAGGAAATGAGAAGTATTTTTGGGTTTTTACCCGAAACTAAGCATTTTGGTAACTTTGTATGCATTTCTGACTCTCCGAATGGAGGTGAAAAAGTTAAAAATCAAGCTTTGACAGTTGGCGCCAAACAAGTAAGAAACTTCAGATAAATTTTGTGAAAAATGTAAACAAAAAATCTAAATCTAAATCTGACCGACACTTTATTGGTCATTTTTGAAAATGCCATTCCTTGCACTGCGTGTTAGTGATATTTTTAAAGGAATCGGGCGGATTCTAGAGTATGCTGCACCTTCATGAAGATTGCCCATATTGGTATATTTTAGGTGTGATTTTGGCTGGGTGGGGGTAAATATAAATTGCTGTCAGTCATTTTGTGAAGGAGCAATGCATGCAAACTATTATTATCTTTAATGTATGTCATATATCATTGAATAATGCTGTGCAACTGGTTATCTGCCTGTGAAACATATTTTGAAATATTTGGAATTGTGTTTCTGGTCACTCTGAAATACAAAATTGTTCATTTTTAGGTCCCCTGCCCCTTAGTATTAAACAGCGACCTCTGTCGTAAGAAAACGCACTACAAAAATTGGTTCCCCGCTTCGTTTTTTGCAAACTCCTCACAGTGATTACCTCCCTTGGCAGAATTGCAATCACTGCCTTCACAGACGTCACATGATGATGAAAGTCACATGACGTAACTTCGAAATTCAAATGTACATATCGACCGTTACATAGAAAATCTAACGTCATTTTTCTCTTTCTGTTTTATTTTTTAACTTTTTCGACCTACGTCCGTTATATTTTATCAAAAAATTATCAAAAGTATACAAGATAATGAAAAATAAATTAAAAAGCTAAAAAATATAAATATCAAAATGTTTGTAATGGACTGATAAGGGGAGATCACTGCGTAGGAGATTGCGTTTTTTGATAACGTCAACATTATTATGAAGACGATTTTGTTTTAATGAGTCAATGTTAAACAGCATTTTATACTGCGAATGCTGTTTCGATTGTTTTGATTAAATGTTGAACATTTTATTACAAATGAATTAACACATATTCGGTAGCGTACCTAATGTTGATTTTAATGTGTGATTTTGAATTAAAATGTATTAAATATATGTTTAGGGAAATCATACCAATTTTCAGAATGAAACAAGAAAAACGCGTATAAAAATAAAATTAACGTATAACAAATATATATTTCAAAATACCTTTATAATTATAAAGATACGAAATACACTAAGTCTTGAAAATCATCAAAATCTAACAACAAATTCACTATCGCAAAAGTAAAAAACGGAAATTGGAATGTCATAAAACATAATAGGTGAACTGGCGGATAATCCCTTCCATATGTTTCATTTTCCCTTCTTTTCATCCTGTCAATGTAAATATGTTTTATGGTTCAAGGGTATTATATTTTAGCCATTGTTAAATGTATACTTAAGACAAAAAACTGAGTGTTGTTAACATAGATATAATTTAAAACTTTATGCTTAGTTCATGTTCAGCTAAAAATAAGTATTAAACAAGTTAAGCCGTACGCCTACAGATGGTAAAATGTAAAACAAATGAAATTTTAGGTAAATAGTACTTGTTAGGTTTTGTGTGTAGATCTACCATTACTTCTTAATTTAGTTAAAAAGTTGACAAAATCCCCAATATAAAAATGAAAAGGCAACGTAATTACTCAAAATAGTCATGTGTCACATCTGTGGTTTGGAAAAAAATCCGGGATCAGGTAGATATGATAATGACCTCCGTGATTTATTTCAGAATACTTTAAGTTATATATTTGATGTAGTTAACTAATTATAACTTCTTAAGGCCACACGTTATAACAAATATCTAAACAATGTCTTTATAATTGCCCGAAGATTTCTTTTGCCTACAGTTTTTATTATTGTTTGAAGATTTCTTTTCCCTTAGTACAGTTTTATTTATTTTCAATAAAAAAAATAAGTAAGAAATATGAGATAAGAAAAATTGTTTTGTTTATATCAGTTTGTAGTCAGTACCTTTTTAAAATTACAATAGAATTGCATCGTTTCATACAATAATTAAACATAGTAGCCTATATTTTCCCAGTCTTTTTGCAAGCTTGTTAATGCTTTACTTTAATTTTTTAATCACCTGTTTTATTCACGATGAATTAAGTTAACGATGAACTAAGTGTACGTTATTTCTTGCTTATTTAAAAAATGATAACAGTTTCTTGGCAATATTTCTAAGCAGGTTTGTTTCACATATAATGTCTTCATTGTAAATAAACAGTTACTTAACATATTGTTAACCTTTTGTTATTCATGAACCATTTACCGGGTAACTGATATTTTCTTAAATTTATGATAATACAATCATTTTTCTATTCGGGGACTTGATGCTTTAGCATCAAAATCTCTACCATGGATTTATATTACAATATGAATCCGTGCCTCTACTTAATTGAAACAGAGCTCATATTAATTTCTTAATAGACATACACACCATAGTTTTCTGATGTAAAATGCCTAGGTAGTACAAAGAGAATGTACGGCCAGCAACGGTTGCTATGTTCAGTGCTTATCAGCAATTCTATTTTTAGAATATTTGCCACCTGTAAATCTCTCCTGGTATCTACCTCAGTTTCATTCAAGTACGCCTTCTTCCTGGCTGAGAAACTCTGATTCGCATCATCAATTCTGCTTACACCTAGTACACTAGGCCACTCTTGAAACATTTCTTTAACAACAACAACAACAATACATTTTATTGATTTGACGGTTGACCAGTCACAGATCATCATCATCATACAAATTACATTGACATACTTGTATACGTAAAAGTTGAAGTTTCGAAATATAAAGGGAAAATAAAAAAATAAAAAAAAGATACAAAAATATTGATTATTGTCGCTCAATGAGTGTTAAATGGAGGTTGAACATTAATTGTATATATATTCCTTCCATAGTACAGAATTGCAATAACATCATAGATTTAATTAAAGACATTTTCTACAGTTTTATGAAAAATTAATCCTTTCATAGAATTTTCTAAATTTTTTGTATGATTAGTAAAATTTAATGACGAATTTAAAAATAAAAAGAAAAATATATGTTGACGTGTTGGATTTCTTGTAAAATGGCAGTTTCCATGGTAACCGTATATCTAACAAGTATATATAACCACATGAGTGATATGTCCTGAAACATTATTTTTTCCTATTGAACTAAATCAAATAAAATATTATTATGGTTTAAAATATTAACTTTCTGAGTTTTATCAAGGATAACCCACCAATTGCAGCCAAAAATAACCAAAAAAATTGCCGGAAACTGCAAGCAAAATCTCAACATGGAGGTTGCCATTTTTTTCTTAGCTATATCCTGTACTGAACGGTACTATTTCTGGAAATCAGTTGCTAACAAAATATTGCCATTTTCTTGTTATTTTTATGAAAGTAATATATTTTTGTATTGAAAATGACTTGTATGGAGCCGAAGTGTGTCACAGATACACTATTACACCTATAGTATGCCGCATTAAATTTCATACAATAATGGAAGTAATAAAAACCATTCACCACCATACATAATAAGATGTCACACCACAAAGATTTTTTTGCATGATGATAAAGTTTTTTAGGGGGAAAAAGATATATTATAGAATTATTAACCTCATAATTTTCCCCAAATCGACATTTTTCACATATCTTTCCCCTCCCTACCAGCACCCAGCATCTTCCCCTTTCCGTAAAAAAAACCCCCTGAATTGTAAAAGGAATAAATTTGTAGTGTGCATCAAAACAAGTTTGTTGACATTGATTTCCCATGTGCGTAATTAGATCAAATGTGTATTAACTGTGAAGAAAGCAATGCATTCCTTGCATATATTTATAGCATATAGGGGTACATTTGTCGTAAATTCAGAATTATTTCCTTATAGAATGCCAATTTCCTGTGCCCACTTCATCTGCTCTTTGCACAACGTACTGCTCAAACTGCATTGGCCGCCAAGGAACAAACAGTGTAAACAACAATTATATTTATTTCCATAAAGATTCAATTTAAAGATCACTATTCAACATTTATTGTCTCAACTTGAACATCTCTTCTTAACAAACATAATTTCAAGGAACAAACAGTGCAAAAAACAAGTACCATTATTGTCATAAAAATTCTAGTTAAAGACCAATATTCAACATTTATTGTCGCGACATCTCTTCCTAACAAAGATTATTTCAAACAACACGTACGTGTTCACTGCCAACTTTTTCAATTTCTGTTGGTCATGCGATCATACCTTTGAATACTTCTATAGTAATTCACTCCTAAATTTTTTTCATAACAATGCTAACAATCCATACCGAAATAGGTTTCTAATAGAAGGCCGAGTTGACCTGGTCCGAGTTAGTATAAGCCCAAGTTGACCCTTTGCAGCAAAAAAAAACACACAAAGGCCATGCCAGCAGCAATTTCTCTCCCTTTAAGAACCCCAAGTTAGCCTCCTGGCTTCGACGGAAAAGCTATAGCAAAAATTTCTTATTTGATTAGCAATTTAAGATAAAATTTTTTTAGGAAACTGCGCAATCTTAAATTTAATGTATACATTGTATTTCCTTTTGAAAGAGACCATTTATTGAAATTTGTCATAAAAGAAAGAAAATCACAGGCGAATAAACCTTGAATATTTACAATGACCATGTCAACATTTAGGCACCTTACCATGTCCGCCACACATGCCAGTACTTAGAGCAGAGAAAATTACTAAATCGACAAAAAACCACCGTTTCAACAAAAATTAGGCCCGAGAGAAAGTGCTACCATGGATTTATATGAATTATGGTGGTTTCGTCAAACTACTGTTTCGGCGGACTTACATTATGAAGAGGTGCGAAAGAGGTTTCGTCAATCTTATTTTAAAATTAAAGGCATAGCAGGCATGGTTCATGTATATAAAGTGGTTTTATCATTCAATTTGTTTGTTGTAATCAAATTATGACACAAAATTTCATTAATGAATAGAATACATTGAAGAAGTATGTCTATTTATTATACCTATTTTGATAATGATTTGTTTGTTATTGGATTAATTCAATAAGTTTTGAGAGAAAAAAATATTAAAAAAAAAAAAAAAAACATTAAAGCCTCATTTGACGCCTGGTTGATGTAATGACTACTTCCCAACTACTGAGATTATGCACCCACAATCCAATAACTTCAACGACAGGATTTATGAGGACAGTTTTTAAGTTTTATATTGAGTGATGATAAAGAATGAAAAAAGATTGTTGTTGTTTATTATGTAAAAAAACCATAGTAGATTCTCTTTAATGCTATGCCTGTATCAATTGTTTATATAGAGGTGAATAAAGTATTTTAAATAATACGTGCAAAATCATGACACAAATATTCTTAATTTGGGTTTTTAGAAAAATATTTTTACATTTATTTTTTGTATGCCTTGTTTTTGTGTATATATAATCAGATTATAAAATACATAATTAATTCTTTCTCTTCCAGGTTTTACTTTTCCGTGTATAAATTATAATGTTAATTTTATTCCCATTGATAACATTTGTCCTTCTGTTTAAGCTTTTACCATTTGTGGATACATTTCAACATAGATTAAGAAAAATATTTTTTATGTTTTTACAGACTTCACTTTATCTATATTTGTGTAAATTTTAAATCATTTTTCTTTTTTCAGGCTTCACTTTTATACGTACATCACAACATGTATCTATTTTTATGTTGTTTTGTTTACTGAGATCTTTTGTGTTGAGTTAAGCTTTATATGTAGAATATAACTACTATACTAAATAAAATAATAAATATAAGGTTTATATAATTTTTATAATTTCCAATATCTTGTCTTTAATACATGTCCTTGAAAATGCGTGCTTCTCTCCATTTTGTTAAGATGAATTGTTCTTAATATTATTTGCATGTGTATGCTATTCCTCTTTATGTAATGTACGTTTACATGCTATGGCTCATATTGGCATGTGTGTACATTAATTGAGTTCTGAAATATAAAATTACTAATTTAGTAATTAGTTCGCCGAACCGGTAGTTCGACGAAACAACTCTCGCTCATTTTATTTTATATCGTCAATTAAAGTCCGTGGTGCTACGTAAGTTTAATGCACAAACTATTTACTACTTGAAATCACTTTATAAAAAATATACAACCTTCAGAGCAGGCAACACACAGATATATACAAACAATAACAAACCATCCATTTTTTCCCCGCCAAAACGGCCAGCCAGCTTGTAAATTAGGTCACCTAGTCATTCTAAATCATAGCTAACACGAACTGCCAATTGAAAATCAAGCACATCATTAAATAAATACTTATCTACATTATAAATAAAGCATAAAAAATCAATACTTACAATTTAACCTTGCTAGTACATTTAAATTATCGCTCTGAAATAAACCCTCTCTCTTCCTGAATGGCTGCCTGTTTGTTGATGTTTTTTCATTGGCTTACATTGTCACGTGATCAAATCAACAAAGGTGTGGACTAAGTTATTTCCATTGCAGTTCTGACTTTAATTGTTTTTATCACAATTTAATCCCCGAAAAAAATATGTTGAAACAACTCCAGAATTACTACAAATATTAAAATTATCGAAAACATTAAATGTTATATAAATTGTAAATTAAGGTTTCACATTTCACCCCTAGATAAAACATAATGGACTCAACCCAAAACAAGCGTCTCTCTCTTTATTTAATGATGTATTTACATGACCATGATCAAACACATAAATCTAGACCAATTGTAAGACGGCCTTAGACGTAAACCTATTGTAAAAATAATACTATGACCACAGCAGATTTCGTACAGAAAACTGTCAAAATAGCCTAACTGTGTTATAACGAATAGAAAATGTATAAGATAGCTTAAAACACACAACGAGCATTTTTTATGCAAAGATAATCTTGTCTAATGATTCAGTATGAAACAAATGATAATCTGAACATATTTCTTTAAAAAATGAGTTCTCCATGTTTCTCAACCGAACAAAAAATGAGAAAAATAAACATGAATTCTGAGAATAATTAGAGATATTGAAAAAAGTGTTTCATAGGATTTTCTAATTTTTTTGTATGTTGTGTAAAATTTAATGACAAATTCAAAAAGAAATAGAAAAATATATGTTGGCGTGTTGGATTTTTTGAAAAATGGCAGTTTCCATGGTAACCGTATATCTCAAAATTGACAAAATAGCCAAACTGTGTTATAATAATGTATAAAATAGCTTATTACACTCACAATAAACATAATTTTATACAAAGATTGCTTTATCTTAGGGTTCTGTATAAAACAAACGATAATTGGAACATATTTCTTTAAAAATTAAGTATTCATGTTTTTTAACTAAGCAAAAAATGAAAAAAATAAACATGAATTCTGTAAAAAAATTAAAGCCATCAAGCAATTTCTTTCATAGAATTTTCTACATTATTGATATATCAAGTAACATTTGATGGTGGATTCAAAAAAAAAAAAAAAAAAAAAAAAAAAAATATATATATATATATATATATATGTTGACGTGTTATTTTTTTGTAAACGGGCAGTTTCCATGGTTACCGCATATGCCAACTGTCAAAATTACCACGCTTTCTTAAGAAATATCAGTGTTATACTAAATGAATTGTCAAATATACAACAAAAGCATGTTGTAATAAAAATTTCTTTTTCTTTTGATGTTATATTAAGTAAATGATACTGAATATCTTTTTAAAACATATCTATTTTTTTCACTCGTCTAACATACCCGAACAGTAAGCAAGTATTCAGAAATTTACAAAGAAAATAATGAAATTCAGAACATTTCTTAGATATTAATTTTTTTTTATTCAACACTTTTAAAATATATCATTTTAAACTTCTTTGCCCGGTTGTCTGCCAGTAATCAAGTCGCGACGCACTTTCGTCACTATACCACAAGTGGGTGGGGTAACGCGCGCAGAATTATCATCAATGCTGTCGTACTAATGCTTGGAGAAATCCTTTATGTGATGTTGTCTAAATGACTTATTCTTTTGAACCGATCTCCTTTTGAACATTTAGAAATATCTATTCTGTATTATTTACTCATTATTTGCTTATAGCCGAAATTTAAACACTTATCCGAATACTATTCAACTTGGCCTTCATTTGAAGAGTAATTATCCGTGATTATCTTTCTTGGAAGCGCATAACGATGCGCACAGAAAACTACCGAAAACGTCTTTAAGTTTGCTCTTTATTTAAGTTGTAAAGTTAAAGTCTTTACAATAGATTGTTTAAATTCTGCAAGAATACGCTCGTATATCGAAATGCAAAAACGAAAATATATTTAACAAATGGGGCAATACACAGTTTTCAAGGCTTCTCGGCAAACAACTAACTGCGCCACAATCAAAACCTCACACACAAGTCTGTAATCACAAACCTGAAATAAATGCATTTCATATTTAACATATACATATGTATCTCACAGCAAACAATTAAAAATACATGTCCACCTTCTAGTTTTCTGGCACATAGCCCTGTGTTTTTCATTGTTTTGGTCGCGAAAATCAACGACAAAAAGAAGGGATTACCCCTATTCGCATAATAACAAAAATATATTAACGTCAAAAGATTAAATCACAAGCTATAGTGATTCTTCCTTCTTAAACAATGCACAATCTGAAAATAACATCCAAACGGGGAGTCATGCACCTACTTTTTTCCACTATTCTAAGTCTTCTGCATACCCTTTAAATGGAAGAGCTGATTCACCGCCTAGCTCCAAAAACCACATGTTCACATGTTGCTATCTCTGTCGGATAGTCTCTGTTCACTCCGAACTATTACCCTCTCAATTTGTACGCTTTCTGCATAACTATTTCTGTATCTGTATAATACTTAAATTTCACAATGAGTGGTCTCTTTGGATCATCTGTATTTCTGTATTTTGGATTATGTAATGTTCCTAACCTGTGGGCTCTTTCAATGTACATTTCACTAGTGCCCATATCTAGGTTATGCTCCATGAATCCCTACGCAATATCTCTGTCAGTCTGATTCAAATTTTCTGTGACTCCATAGAAAATAATTTAATTTCTTCTACTTCATGCATCTTGGTCAATTGAAAAATAGGACATTTGTTTCATTGATACAGTCATGTAATACTATACTTTTGACGCCGTTATTGTCTTTTTTGTTTTTGGTGTTTTTCTTTCTTTCTAGAAATTTTTATTTCTATGAATGATAATGACGTTGTGATGTTCTTATTTTCCTTTATTTGCAGATTTGTGTTTGTTAAAACTTTTTAAGTGCTTATTATTGTTTTTTCTTTGCTTTTATCATGTGACCACAGAATTATTATATTTGTAATTATTGTATGTAACGAGATACTGTAAATGTATAAGTTACCAAAATAAACAATTTCTTTTTAAAAATGTCCAATCAAATTTAGAGTTAAGAAATGCGTCACACCTACCTGGATGATTGGTCAATCAATAACTCTACACCAGTCTAATTATAGATCTGCCATTATATGTGTAACCACAAGCGCATCTTAACCTTAAATTGTGCCCTCGTTCTTACATATATATACAAACATTAACTAATATTCATTAAGTAATCCGTATAAATATTGTTTCTTTTTCTGCTGTTCGTTTTTTTGTTCATTTTACAACCTGTGGTGGTGATGATGATGATGATGATGATGAGGATCATGATTGTGGTGGTGGTGATGATGATGATGGTGATGATGATGACGATGATGATGATGATGGTGATTCTGCTGCTGATGATGATGATGATGTTGAAGATGATGATTATGATGATAATGAAAACAATGATGATAACGATGATGGTGAAGATGATGTTGATGTTGATGATGATAAAATAAGTGAAGATGATGATGAAAAAAGTGATGATTATAATGATTTTTGTAATGAACGTGAATATTATTTTTATGATATCAATGCTTATAAAAGTGACGATACATTGATTTTGATTATTTTGATGGAAGTGATAATGATTTTGACAATGATTAGCATTGTGATGATTTTTTTAATAACGATCATTGAGGCAATGATGATGATGATAATATAGATTATGACGATTATATTTTTTTATAATGGGCTCGCATTATAAATATAATGCTTAATCAAAGTGATATTAATTTATTATCATTTTTTTCTTTGTCAAGTTAAGTTGAATAAGCTATGTATTAAAAAGATTGAATATTATTATCATGGAGATTGACCAATTATAAATAATTACAATCAATCAATCAATCGATTAATTTATTAATTTATTATTCATTCATTCATTCATTCATTCATTCATTCATTCATTCATTCATTCATTCATTCATTCATTTAATCATATTAAAACCTATTCATAAAACAGTTTCCACCTTAGATAAACAAAGATATGTGCATTTTTCATTCACATTATTATGCCCCCACTTCAAAGAAGAGGGGGTATATTGCTTTGCACTTGTCGGTCCGTCGGTCCGTAGACCAAATGGTTTCCGAGTGATAACTAAAGAACGCTTAGGCCTAGGAACTTCAAACTTGGTATGGTGATTGGTCATGACCAGCAGATGACCCCTATTGATTTTGGGGTCAAGGGGTCAAAGGTCAAGGTCACATTGACCTTGTAGGTAAAAACGGTTTCCGATCAATAACTAAAGAACGCTTAGGCCTAGGAACTTTAAACTTGGTATGATGATTGGTCATGACCAGCAGATGACCCCTATTGATTTTGGGGTCAAGGGGTCAAAGGTCAAGGTCACATTGACCTTGTAGGTAAAAACGGTTTCCGATCAATAACTAAAGAACGCTTAGGCCTAGGAACTTCAAACTTGGTATGATGATTGGTCATGACCAGCAGATGACCCCTATTGATTTTGGGGTCAAGGGGTCAAAGGTCAATGTCACATTGACCTTGTAGGTAAAAATGGTTTCCGATCAATAACTAAAGAACGCTTATGCCTAGGAACTTCAAACTTGGTATGGTGATTGGTCATGTCCAGCAGATGACCCCTATTGATTTTGGGGTCAAGGGGTCAAAGGTCAAGGTCACATTGACCCTGTAGGTAAAAATGGTTTCCGATCAATAACTTAAGAACGCTTAGGCCTAGGAACTTCAAACTTTGTATGGTGATTGGTCATGACCAGCAGACAACCCTTATTGATTTTGGGGTCAAGGGGTCAAAGGTCAAGGTCACATTGACCTTGTAGGTAAAACCGGTTTCCGATCAATAACTAAAGAACGCTTAGGCCTAGGAACTTCAAACTTTGTATGATGATTGGTCATGACCAGCAGATGACCCCTATTGATTTAGGGGTCAAATGTCAGGGTCACGTTGACCTTGTAGGTGAAAACAGTTTCCAATCAATAACTTAAGAACGCTTAGGCCTAGAAACTTCAAACTTGTTATGATGATTGGTCATGACCAGCGAATGACCCATATTGATTTTGGGGTCAAGGGTCAAAGGTCAAGGTCATGTTGACCTTGTAGGTAAAAACGGTATCTGATTAATAACTAAAGAAGGCTCAGGCCTAGGAACTTCAAACATGGTATGATGATTGGTCATGACCAGCAGATGACCCCTATTGATTTAGGGGTCAAATGCCAGGGTCACATTGACCTTGTAGATGAAAACAGTTTCCAATTAATAACTTAAGAACGCTTAGGCCTAGAAACTTCAAACTTGTTATGATGATTGGTCATGACCAGCAGATGACCCTTATTGATTTTGGGATCAAGGGTCAAAGGTCAAGGTCATGTTGACCTTGTAGGTAAAAACGGTTTCTGATCAATAACTAAAGAATGCTTAGGCCTAGGAACTTCAAACTTGGTATGATGATTGGTCATGACCAGTAGATGACCCCTATTGATTTTGGGGTCAAGGGGTCAATGTCATATTGACCTTGTACTTAATGATGGTTTGTGACCAATAACTTAACAACTCAAGTTGCCTTGGTTGATATTTTTATATTAAACTTAAAATGCTTTTGGTATACACATTTGAAGGTCTTATGTAATATAACAACTTGGCTGTCATTAATGAGGCCTACATGATTCATAAAATTTATGCATATATTATTTGAAAGATTTGTAATAACTTAAATTGCTGCACACAACCTATGGGGTCACAATACTTATTACCTTGTGACTAGTCATGACCTGTAGAGACTACATAACCCTTATTAATTGTTTGTTCACTGGGTCAGAAGTCATGCATAATAACCTGATCATATGACTAATTGGCTGCCGATAGGGGGCATACATGTTTTACAAACATATCTTGTTATAGTAATTTTCAACTGAAAACTATTTCATACATGTCTACAATTGTATACAATTTGTCTTCTGTAATCTGTTATAGGGAGATTCTATTAGAATAGATATAGAGTAGTTCACAATTAAGATCCAATTATATTGCGTTTGACCTTGAAATAATGCAAAGAGAAAGCTCAAACGATCCATGACACCACCTAATCTATTGCCGCATCTATTTGCACATAAACATGTATAAATTTAAGGCAGATCGCTGGTCCTCGGTGATTTTCCCCTCATAAATTGACTCAGTTATGGTATAGCATTACTATGAAGTACATACCTACAAACATTTAATTGGGACAGTGAAAGATATTTGATAAATTGTTGACAAAGTTTCATTATAAGGATGCAATATTAAAAAAAAAGATGCTCGGCCGAAGTCAAACTTGTTCACTTGCATAGGATAATTTACTACTAACCATGCTAACCGCAAACAGAACATTTTATTCGTCCTCAATAGTTTTATTTCAGTTCATTTTTACCCGCAATGTTTTTCCCCATTAATTGTCATCTTAGATTTAAACAATATAACTTACATTATTTGATTTTAATCAAAATGAATTTGATTTGAATAGAATTTATAATAAAACAAAGATTTAGTAGATACTGTACACTAATTCCATGGAGAACTTGTAATTGTAAATAAGTCGAAAGGTCGTTTTAATCGTCTTATGCCCGGTTAGAGAGGAGAATATAATGACTAGAACAGCTTAGAAGAGAAACCCAATCGCACCCAAAAGTATCAAAAAGGCGACCTGTCATATTTAATTTCATATATTTATTGGAAAGCTGTTAGAAACATCTAGAAAATATCATTATTGTGTTTTTATATTCATTCTGACATATACCTTTTTCCAACACTTCTTGCCATCGCGCAATCGAACAGATCTCCACCTATAACGGAAGCTCTTCTAAAGTATCAATCCAACAGGCTATGAGTGTTAAAATGACCAAAGAAAATTCTGCCTATATTCATTTCTTTACTGTTAATTTTATCGGAAGTCAAGCCTTCGGCCGAAAAAAAAAAAAGAAAAACGTACGAAATACATGTACATAATATCGTCACCTATACATTGTACGATCGAATCACATTTAGATATAGATACAACACACTTTAAAGGCGGCGACACATTTTTTAGGAAAACAAACAGTCCTTTTTTAAAAGCCATAATAATTATGTATCTTACACCAGTCTATAGATTAACATTTAGATTTATCACAGTTACTGAAGTCTGAATGCAATGCGTTAGATACTAAAAGTGAACAATTATGCAGGGATGTAGATGTTATCAGAACAAAACATGAATTTTATTTTAGATTTGAGCATTTCGCTCCTTATCCATAACATGTATACATTATTGTGTCAAAGTCAAACAATATAATGATATAATACAATTTTGACAATGACAGTATCTGTGGTACATATGACAAAAGAAGGTATAGAATATATATCAGTATCATTTAACATGAAATTCTAAACGTACATGACAATACATTGAGCATTTATTTATTTATTATCAATTTATTAATTATTCATTGTAATAGATTATGCCTAATTCTTAATGCACAATTTCGGAAACAAACCAAATTTTTCAACATTTTTTCATATCTGGTTGACAGCAACTGGTTAAGTTCAAACATAGATGGTCTTTCATAACAATATTTATCAATTTAACGTTTTCTAATAAGTCTGTAGCAGGGACACACACATATCACATGGAACTCATCCTCAATGTCTCTAGATTGACATATATTGCATGTTCTTTCGCCTCTTTCAATTCTATTCTGACCATATCGTCCGGTTTCAATCCTAAGGCAATGTGCGGATATTCTAAATTTGGTAATTAACAGATCTATCATTGTTTCTACATAAAATACTCAAGTACTCCACATATTCAAATTGATGATTTAAATATCTATATAAATGTAATACTTGATTACTCTCTAAATTGCTACTCCAATTCTGTGTGAATATATCAATCAGTTTTTGTCATAGATATAAAGTGGGTCACATTTACTGTTAACGGTGTTTCAAACACATATCCAAAACCATTTTCATGTAATAACTTCTTTACTTTTGAAACCCAGTTAATCTTATTCTTACATAAATCCTCTAAAAAAGTTCATACATTTTACTTATTATACAATTATTAGTATTTTTGATCTTAAGAAAATACTTGACAATTTTAACACATCTGTTTACACAATGAATATCGTGCTAATTCTCCATATACATCTACACTACTGGACGATAATTTTACATTTAGAATTCTTTTGCAAAATTTAGACGATCCTTTCAATGTCTTTGTTTTTAGTAAATCCCCAAACTTCAGAAGAGTAACTTATGCTGTGTTCTCACCTCCGATCAGATCAACTCGATCAAGCACGATCAAGCGATCGGGTACCGGCCTAGCTCGGTCTGCATGCGTGATCGGGGCTGGTCGGAGCGGTCTATTTTGGTCGGCATGGCTCGGCTTCCTACCCGAAGGTTTTTGACATGTCAAAAAAATTTGAGTAGCGATCGAGTAGATAAGCGGTCGAGAAGCGAACGTATAGTGATCGAGTAGAAAATCTAGTTGATCGAGAATAAATCGTGTAACGATCTAGTTTGGTCGGGTATACATCTCTCTTACCCGATCTGTACACGATCATCTCGACTTCTACTCGAGCATTATCCACGATCATTACGATCTGGTCGGGTGGAAATCTGGCAACGATCGAGCAGAGGTCCAGTTAGTCTAGTTGAGATCGTGTATGACTCGCGTATAGGTCTGGGTGCTCGAGAAGAAGTCGGGATGTTGGTCGGGTTGACGTCGAGAAGAAGTCGTAAAACATCGTGTAGGGTGAAATTGAGGTCGTGTAGGAGTCGAGAATGTGCATTTAATCTAGCTTGGTCGGGCTTCATCGGGGAATAAATGTGATCGGGACGATCAAGTTGATCTGATCGGCGGTGAGAACATAGCATTAAAATTGAGGAAACAAATGAATTAAATAAACTCAACATTGTCTTTGGGATAAAATCAAAGTTCTTTGTATCATTCATCAAACAATTCATAGCTTTAAGCGCCTTGCCTACGAGCATCTGTGTATTATAGTGAAAATTGCCATTTGAGTCAAACACCACACCTGAATAGTTGAAATATTTTACAAAAGCTAAATTTGTGTCATTGAAAGTCCAATTTTTATTTTCATGCAAAAAACATAACTTTGGTTCTGTCAATGTTAACGATTAATCGTCATCCCCAACAGTATGTGAGCAAGTCATCTAAACGTTGTTGTATTCCTTCTACAGTGTCCGAAAATGCGTATAAAAACACACCAGAGTCAAATCATCAAATTTCAAGCCACTTTCTGGTCTCGAACCAATGTACAACTCTAGATCTTCAACGAACAAAGACCACAATAACGGTGAACATATCTCTCCCTGTTTTAGGCGCACTGCTATTTCCAGGAAGTCCGAGAATTCATTTCCATGACGTACTCTACATTTCACTTGCTCATAAATTGACCTTATGACCCTGAGCAATTTACCGTTTATTCCCAGTTTTGACATTTTGAACCACAATAAGTTCCGGTTTACATTATCAAAACATTTTTGCATATCTATATATAAAGGTAGTGTAGATGCGTTTACCATTATTATATGCCCGAAAGAATTTCGGGCATATTATGTTATACCCGCTGGCGTCCGTCCGTCTGTCCGAGCGCACGAGAGGGTATATGTTGGGTACTAAATACCCAACAACTACAAATCCTACTCACTCCGCATTTATTGTTGGGTATTTTTATTGAATTTTGATGTATTGTTGGGTACTTTTTTACACAGTAAAATACCCAACAAGAATACAAATGTAAGGACGTCCGTCCGTCTGTCCATCCGTCCGTCTGTCCGTCCGTCCGTTAGCAATTTGGTTCCCGGAGCATAACTTAAGTTCTATTTGACCCACAATTTTCAAGTTTCATAGGATGATATCCATATTGGGTAGAAGACCCCTATTGATTTGGGGTCACAAGGTCAAAGGTCAAGGTCACTATGACCTTAAAACTGAAAACAGTTTCCGGAGCATAACTAAAGTTCCATTTGGCCCACAGTGTTCAAATTTCATATGATAATTATCCATATTGGGTAGAAGATCCCTTTTGATTTTGGGGTCACAAAGTCAAAGGTCAAGGTCATTATTACTTTAAAACTGAAAACAGTTTCCGGAGCATAACTTAAGTTCCATTTGGCCCACAGTGTTCAAATTTCAAATGATAATTATCCATATTGGGTAGAAGACCCCTATTGATTTTTGGATCCAATATGGAGTATAACTTAAGTTCCATTAGGGCCACAATATTCAGACTTCATAGGATGATTGTTTGGCCCACAGTGTTCAAACATCATAGGCTGATTGTCCATATTGGGTAGAACTCCCCTATTGATTTTGGGATCACAAGGTCAAAGTTCAAGGTCACTATTACTTAAGAACTGAAAACAGTTTCCAGAGCATAACTTAAGTTCCATTTGGCCCACAATATTCAAACTTCATAGGACGATTGCTATTTGAAGGAGGTAATACTTTATTTAATTATCATGTCTTACAAATGCTTCATCCTTACTAAAAAAAACACACTTTCGGGCATATAATGCTCCATGCTCCGCCTAGCGGTGCTCTTGTTCAACTTGTGATTAACTATACTGTGTAGGCAAAATATCCATTATTTCTTAAATCCGAAATGCGAATCTGATATTATGTTATGCTTATCACTCCCGTCTGACATTCTCTTATTTAATATTGATGTGAATATTTTCGACATAGAACTAACTAGTGTTATTCCTCTATAACTATCGACAATACTAAGCATAATGTTAAGACCGTTCATCAAATCTTACTGCCGCGGTAATCAGGTAAAAAAATAGTATGATATTTTTAAGCTGACTCATCACTTAATTTAAACTTTATTTATTCAATAAATTGTACATAAATGACATTTACAAACATTGCACAACAATGTTATTCAGACCTGATAACAATACTTATATCAATTCCTCTCCAGTAAATGTAATTTTCAAGATATAGATACAAAAATGTTGCAGTTAGATATAAGAATCATCACTTATCACCGTTATTGACAAGTTAAAACAAGTTTTTGTTCATAACCATCATACTTGCTATTTGTAAAGTTTATAATTCTCAGAGAAACGCTTTGTTATTTTAAAATCACTACTCACGTTTTCTGCGGCGGTAAATCGGTCATGCAATAAATAGTTCTGATATTTTAACCCTTATACTTTTAACTACTATACCGGGAAAATTAAAAACAAAACAGATTATTGTAACGTACTGAATAAATGTTTAAATTATTTGGCAAAATATTGTTTTTATTTTTGAAAACAATTTTCCAAATTACTACGCAGCGACAAACTGTGAAAGACGGGTCATTAACTAGAACGCTGCCGTTTTGATTATTGTAAGAGAATACCGTAGTCTCACTATCATGAATGTTGTTATAAAATAAACCATTATTAGTCTTTAAAATATTATTTTTTAAAAATACAAATATTGATAAACAGTCGCTTACATCAGAGACATGGATCATGCCTGTGTGATAACTAATGAAATCTAACATATTAGTACACCCTAGGAGGCTGTACGCGGAAAATGCACACAAAACCACTATATCATATAGCTGTTAGTAAATATTTTGCATACATTTGATTAAGAATTCACTGATAGTGATGAACATATAGTTTGAAAACATTATATTCTTGAACCATTTTCGCCAAAAAAAACCCCACACTATTTTACTATATGATGTCACATGTTTCAATAAAATATTCATTTATGCAGTCTCCCTCCCTTGCCTCCATTCAAACAACTTATTGCATGGCGCCCTTCATCAGTTGTAATTACAGGATCTAATTCTGCGAAAATAGGGTCATCATAACAATACTGGTTATCGCGCCAGGATCAGTAGTAGTGTTAATGCTATCTGATAAGTTCCTAAAATAGTCATAGAATTCTTGCAGTGATATATTTTCGTTTAGTTGTGATTTTTTTCTTTTCAAAGTATTTTCAGCTTTTACTGTACTTCAATTTCTCTCATCTTTATTAGTTTACTCATATTGCGCTTAACTTTTATCAAAGATTTATATTGTCTCTTTTTAACATTAACTGGTTTCTATTTTCATTTGTCTTCACTTCATCAAACCAATCTGATTTTTTCATCATTTTTTCAGTATCAAATTGTATATTTTGTTTCCGCATGGTTAATTCCTTGTGGAACAATGGCTTAGCCTCTTGTGCGAATCTGTCAACCGTTTCATTTACTTTGATGTTATCAAATACTTCCTCCTCTGAATAGCTTATTTTGACCAGTTAATAGAGTATGATGCACTTATAAAAGTATATTGAACTTATTGTGTATAGTAACAGCCATAAACTATTTATTACATTATATACATATATCAAAATAATGGATTACCTATTTCAGTGATCTATAGCCTATTTCTAAAAGTGTTGGAATAGTATAATGTTAGCCAGTGATAGGTTCCGATCACTCATTATGTGATGAAGATATCAGTATCAACAAGTATCTTTATTCAGATTCAGGCTAATTTTCATGAAAATTTTGAAAATGTATGATTTTACATTTTACTTTCCTCAGAGTGTTATTACATTTTATCATGTTTGATTTTCTTATAAAAGTTATCTGGAGGTGTGCACCTTTAAGAATTAACAGAATTACAGACGGAGAATCTAATATTTGTGTATAGGTATTAATTTATACACCCGTCATCTTCAAAATGAATTATGAAAAGTAAAATAAATCATATATTATTTACATTATACAGTAATGCAATGTCTTCATATGTTCATACCATACAATTGTACACATTAACTCAGCTGTGTTGAAATCATTCTTCGATGAAAATTTAACACAACATTATTCATTTTGATAACATTGTGTATGGTTATTTGTTATACATGTAGATATCCTGTTTTACATACAATGTACATTACAACTTAAAATTAAATCGTTACTTTTCTCAGAGTATTTGAAACACATGTATATACAGAAAAATATATTATCTATATTAGTTGAACTGCACTCCAACGTATGTTAAGTTTTATTGATATAAATAGAAAACATATTAGTTGATATAATTTTTTTTCTACCATAAAAACCTTAATGCATAATAATATACCTCATTTACAATAAATATAACCCTTTTGATAGTTTAAATTTAAAAAAAATGCATCGGGACGCTAAATTTCTTCAGGACGCTTTTAAGTGAGACCGGCCATTCCCTGATTCAGTTTTGAATATCCGATTTTACGAAGGGGACTGTATTAATGGTTTAAATATTCTTGTAGGTTGTAATACTTTTTGACTACCAGTATAAGAACATGTACAGAACGCAAACTTTGGGTTGCTACACCAAAGGTCAAGGTCAAATGTATAAAAATCTGCATTTCGTGTCCCCTCCATAACTTTTAAACCTATGAAATTTTGTTTAAATAGCTTGGCACAATTGATCACCATAATGAGACGATGTGCAGATCGCAATAATTGAATTGCTACCCAAAAGGTCAGGGTCACCACTTACAGTTCATATGTTAGAAAGTCTACATTTCGCGCCTGTCTCTAACTTTTAAACCTCTGAAATGTTTTTAAGATAAATTGGCAGAAATGATCAACATTATGACACCATTGGCAGAGCACAATAAGCAAGTCACAACCCTGAAGGTCAGGGTCACACTCAACGGTCCAATGTAAAAACTTTTTTTTTCATGTCCGCTCTATAAGTTATTGACACTTCAAAGGTTTTAAAAATACTTAGCACAAATGATCCCCACCACGACACAATCTACAGACCTCAAAATCCAGGTCGCTGCAACAAAGGTCAAGGTTATACGTTCTCCATAACTTTTTGACTTTATGGAAGATTTGAAATAACCTGGCACAAATAATCGCAATCGTGAGACTATGTGCTTATGATATGCATGACACAACAGCAAGGTCATGGTTGGTAAAAGGTCAAGAAGTACACATTCATGTTTCTTGCGAAGCCCCGGAGTAAACTTTCTTTACACAGTGTAAATATAGGAAAAACATGAAAATATTCTTCTCCATAACTGCAGGACCTAGTAAAGAATACTATTAAATTTGCTTAAATCACGACCTTGTGGTCAAATTCATTTATGCCAGGGGTCACTTCAATTTACATATAGGATAAGCTAAAAAAAATAACTTCTCCCAAACCGATGCCTGTAGCTAATTATTTCTGTTGTAGCCTTGTATAGATCAGTACAAAACTTATTCAAATGAAAATTTAACCCACCCCTAGGGTCAACTTATTTCATATGGAGACACATAGGAAAACTTTTTAAAATCATATTTCTTTCCCAAAACCAAATGCCCAGATCTTAGATTTTGGGTTAAAAGCATTGTCAAAAAAAAACCTTAATTTATTTTTCAAATCTTGACAATCTGGTCAAAGTTGACCTAACCCCAGGAGTCATTTTACTTTGTGTTATAAAGAAAAGGCTTTGAAAACTTTCTTCTCCATAAATAAAATGCTTTGATATTTAAGTGTGACACATTCATTCTATGACCATATCAATTTATGTCACGATAAATCATATAATAGTAATAATACATAACTTCTAAGCTTGGTAAAGTCATGATCCGTTTGATTATAATTACCTTTCCAAAGGATCAATTGATTTACATAGTCTAACTTATATATAAAATCCTTTATAAAATCATCCCTTTAACCCCATTGTTTAGAGCATGTGAAACAATTTCTAGAATACTTTTACCATGTTTCTTCAAATCATGAAAGGGCCGGGTCTGGGTTATACGCCAATTTCAATACTTCTCTGTTGATAGTTTGAAGGTTGGTTAAACTATCTGACTTTCATGGATAAATAACCAGAAGAGTAATGACCAATTTCTACTTAGCTACGGTACTAACTTTTTTGACAGACAAATGACCATAAAACTCAATGTCCGAGATCAATTGTTGTCTGTAGATCTAGAGACGCCTGGATTTCACATCCGACACTCTCCGTAAAGTGCTAAGTTTGCAGGCATCAAATAATGATCATGAGTCTGGATTAAAACAATAGCCGGTTGAACCGGGTGATGCTCCCCGACTAGGTTTTGGACACACGCCTGGCGACTATATGCTCCCCCATAATTTTTCGGGGAGCATAAAAATGGCCCTGCCTAGATGTCGATTTTTATATAAAAAACTCATTAAGTCAGAAACCACAATGCAAGACCATTTGGTTGGAAGAATTGTCTTGTGTTCCTCTTTGATTGTTCAAATCATGGCCCCACTGGTATAAGGTGACCTAGATTTTAAGACCTTGTGATCTACTTTCTTGTTTTTGAAGCTAAAGAAATTTGGATAACAGATACAATATATCATGCCAGCTGACCTTAATCTGTTCTAGTGATCTATTTGTATTTTGATTGTAAAATTTCAGATGCAGAATTATACACTGAGATCAGTTGACCTAGAATTTTATCTAATGCCAGTTAGAATTTCATAATACAAGCTACAACCAAAAAGTTTGAACTCAACAATAAATTTGATTGTCATTAAAACTTGATATTTGGTTGACCTAGAATTTGAAGCAGTGACCCATTTATTTCTCGTTTTAGCTGCAAAGTCTTAAATGTTTACCCTATGTACAGTTTTTTAAACATTTGATAATGTTTATATACATTTCTACCTAAGACTGCCTTTTACTTATTATTATCACCATTAATTATCCTTTCCAAACATAACAACATTCACATTTGACATGACCTTTATCTATGTATAGCAGTTTGAATAAAGCAAATGCATGATGCAAATTCTTAAAATAAATTTAATTATCTAATTTTAAAATATTGCCTGTTATCTGTGTTGATAATTTGCTTAGGATTAAATGTGACTTCTTTTAATGTTACTTTTTTTTCAATTTGTTACCATGGCATAATGCACAGATTATTTATCTATAAGTTTGTGTCATTCTTAACAACATGCTTAAAATGCTAAAAGTTGAAAATGTCATACGTTTCAGGTGTGTCTTTCATTTTACTTCCCCGTTGCCATGGCAACAGAACATGTTTAATATTGATAAACAAAATATCAGTCTAAGTTTCTTAATTATTTAGAACTTTAGGTACATGTCAAAGTGCAATACATGTTGACTATTCATAGTTTTAATTATCATAACAAACCAGTTAACAAAATACTGAGACTTAGTTTTCGTTACCCCACCCACTTTAAGAATATCAGAATCCACATTCTTTTACAATAAAAATAAAAAAATAAGGGTGATATTAGTATGATCTTGTTCAAGTCTTTGTATTATATGGTAAAAATATTCATTTACACCGCTATGCCTTAGCTGGTAGGAAAAAATGTCAGCCCCATATCAATTTTTGATAATTTTTTCATGCATTTTTTAGCAAATTTATCTATGAAATTCAGAGAATATGAAAAAAATTATGGAAATGCCTCCATTTTCATATTGTTCCAATAGGATGTGAAGTTTTAATATCACCTGTACCAAAATAAATACAAAAAGAACTAATTTTATCATATAAATTGCGTATTAGCCATTTTTCAATAATTTGGCGGCCATCTTGGCGGCCATCTTGGATTTCTCAAAACGTACCATGATTTGACATGTCTACCCAATTTTTTTGTAAACTTCAAACATTTAGCTTTACATTGGTATAACATTTATCCATGGACCTTTTTTGCACACAAAAGGTCCTCAGGGACTGTACTATTTGCAGTTAAATAGAACATGATTGTTTTGAAATTACTTACCTGCACAGGTATTTTACCAAAGCCTTAAATTGCTGTACACTCCTGTGTAATATATTGATTCCTCAACTAAAACACATTTTTCTTGTGTCCAGGCGACAGACTCAGTGGCATATATGCTTGTACAATTCATGATTTCAGTACCTGCAAACTGCTGAAAACTTCATATTGATGACACTTAGTTTTGTGAAATCTTAGCTGTTACAGACATACTTGGGCACAGCTCTCAATATAAACTCTATTTTATACGCAAGGTATTTCTGCCATGGGTGTCATTTTCATAAAAAAATATTCCACTTGCTATCCAACGAAAGTTGTGTTCTTTGAAACTTCTTACATTATCATAACCTCTTTTACTTTCTTTTGAATATATAGCAAAGATGTTACAAAGAACCGCCATATATCTGCTGTTCCTGTCAACAGTATTTGCAGGTAGTTTTATCTTTTTGATTTATTTCCAGTTTTTCAAATTTAAAGTAAAAAGTGAAATTTAAGCTGTCTTTGATTCTGTCCGAAGGATATTGACAATATTATACTGTACATAGAATATAAATGAATAACAAATAATTTAATATTGATGATTTTGAGATATTTCAAGAATTATTAATCTTTTTACTCTGTACATCATTTTTCTGTCATAAATGCCTGTTAAATATAATAACTAACAAAGTATTATTTAGCATAGTAAATATATATGTCTATTTTGTATAGTATTCATGTGTAAACTTCTGTTGTTTCAGTTAATAGTCCACCAAAAATATACATGCAGCCAACAGACCGTGATATATATTATAAACCTGGAGAATCAGTTGAGATATTGTGTATAGCTGATGGTATACCTAAACCAAAGTAAGTCAAAAGTATTTCTACAAACAGGCGAATTTGTTTATTTCTGCATTCTTTTTTTTACATTCAATGATTTATGAACGAAACATTGCTGTTTTGTGTCTGAAATTTTATTGATAAAACAGTATACTATGATAAATGTACTTGTAATAATATTTTAAAGGGGATTATATTTTGCTTTAGTATTTCAATACAGCCAGAAAGTTTGTCAGGAGTGACCATCAAATAAAGTTGTATTATATTGATACCTGCAGGTATATATGGAGACGTAACGGGGTGGTTTATAATCCCAGCGGTCAAGATGACCGTGTAGTCCAACTACCAAATCAAGGTACAATCGTGTTAAACAAGCCAGAAGCTAAAGATGAAGGTATCTTCCAGTGTTTTGCTGACAATGGGTATGGAATATCTGCTTCAGTTAAGATCAACCTGAGAGAAGCTAAACTTAAAAAATTTGCATCTGAACCAAGACGGGTATGTGTATGAAGTTTGAAGAATTATGTACAAACTTCAAATTTATTTCACTGAAAATACAATAGTTGTTCTTTCATTCATAGTTGTCAAACACCATTCAGGAGCATAGCTTTCAGAGAAATAAAAGGTCAATGGCAGTTGCTGTGACGCGATTATTGCACAAGGATTTGTTAGATATGGCTTCCAGTTGATTATTTGCCGTCATCTGTATGATTTATATTTTTTCTTGAAATATTTTTTAAATATTTTATTGGAAACACCTAGAGAGACAGAAGGCAACATATTTACACTTTCAGATCTTACATGTACTTTATGCAATTTTTTGCCATCTATGTAAACATAATGGTAAAGTGTGACATAGGGACACAGCTTTTGTCATATTTTGGTTAAAATAATACAAAATTTTCCCAATGATTAAGTCATTATTGTAAAGTAAGTATGTAACTCATTTTAATTTATTTTTCCAGACACATACAGTTTATGCTGGGAAGGTCCTAACTTTACCATGTTTCTGGCCTCAGAGTTGTCCACCTGCAGATGTATATTGGGTGATAAAAGAACCAGATGGTAGATGGCAAGATGTTAACTTTGATAAAAGAGTGAGCATGGATATTGAAGGTAAGTCTGCTGAATTTGTTCACAGAATAAAAATAGATTACAAATGAATGTGTATGAGTGACCAAAGTGAGTAGATTCTAGTGGAGTAATTTAATGTAAGGTGGGGGTGGGGGTAAATGAAGTAAAACAAAGTGATATTGAGTCTAATGGAGTGTTATTGTAAAGTGGAGCGTATTAAAGTCTAGTAATGTGGGGTGGTGTGATGTGTAGTGTAGTGTAGTAGAGTGATGTGGGGTGTAGAAGATTGTGATGATGGGTGTAGATGAGGGTTGATGTCAGGTGTAATGGAGTGATGTGGGATGTAATGGAGGGATGTGGGATGTAATGGAGTGATGTCAGGTGTAATGGAGTGATGTGGGGTGTTATGGAGTGATGTGTGGTGTAATGGAGTGATGTGGGGTGTAATGGAGTGATGTGGGATGTAATGGAGGGATGTGGGATGTAATGGAGTGATGTCAGGTGTAATGGAGTGATGTGGGATGTAATGGAGGGATGTGGGATGCAATGGAGTGATGTCAGGTGTAATGGAGTGATGTCAGGTGTAATGGAGTGATGTGGGGTGTAATGGAGTGATGTGGGATGTAATGGAGGGATGTGGGATGTAATGGAGTGATGTCAGGTGTAATGGAGTGATGTCAGGTGTAATGGACTGATGTGGGGTTGTAATGGAGTGGGTTTTAGTTGTAATGGAGTGATGTGGGATGTAATGGAAGGATGTGGGATGTAATGGAGTGATGTCAGGTGTAATGGAGTGATGTCAGGTGTAATGGAGTGATGTGGGGTGTAATGGAGGGATATGGGATGTAATGGAGTGATGTCAGGTGTAATGGAGTGATGTCAGGTGTAATGGAGTGATGTCAGGTGTAATGGAGTGATGTGGGGTGTAATGGAGGGATGTGGGATGTAATGGAGTGATGTCAGGTGTAATGGAGTGGGTTTTAGATGTAATTGAGTGATGTCAGGTGTAATGGAGTGGTGTGGGATGTAATGAAGTGAATAAAAATTAACTTATAAGAAAGAAATGTCATGGTTGAAACTAACTAAAAATTCATATACACATGTAAGTGTTGTTTTAGTTTTGAAAGTTTATTGTAAATGTATTGAGAGGCAACATACAATTAAACATAGGAATCAGACTGCTTGGCTTGAGTTATTTGACCTGGTCCAATACGCGTGACAGGCCAGTCTTGTTGCAGCCAGCACTTGCAGGACAATTATTCTATATGCAACTTTGTTTTTCAGGCAGGCTCCAATTTACAAATGTGTTGGGATCTGATATGGTCGGGGGAAGACCTTACTCCTGTATGGCAGTCAACTACTTCTTGAGAGAGAATGCCATTGGTCCAGAACACGTTATCACAGTATTTGAATGTACGTTATTATGCATAGATACTTTCTATAAATAGATTATTCGACTGTTTGAGTATACAGCTTTAATTTGTTATATACAATGTACAATATAATGAGAAATGAATTATTAACCGATAATCATTTTTCATATACCCACAAAGTTTGTGAGTATGTGATTATTCATAAAAAGTGGTGAATATTTTATAAAACGTTATTTACTGATGTGTAACATTTTAGGTCTTTACCTGCTGAATCTGTGTAATTAATATTTGTCCAGCTTTAAATTTGTGACAAGCAGTTAAAAGGTTATGGGATTATATTGTCAAAATACGGCTTATCGGTACAATAATGGTTAAGTTTCACTACTCACATAAAATTGTTTAAATTTCAGCTACAGAACAGAAGCTGCCTGCTAAAGAGTTGTGGACATCACCTAGTGACCAGTTTTTTCTTAAAGGTGGAACTCTAAGGCTCAAATGTATCTTTGCTGGGAAGTATGTATTACATCAAATTCACAGTGATTTATATTAGTATTCTACATAAATGATTGAAATCAAATCTTTTATGACTTTTGATATTATCTTCTCTATAACAGAATGATCAAATATGATAACATCCTCTGAAGCGGCCTGTTAGCTCGGCTATTGAAAGAAAAGGTAGAGCTATTCTACTCACCTTAGGGCATCAATGTCTGTGTAATTGTTGCTGTCGCACTGGTTGAGTTTTGTGTGCAAGTTAGTAGTTGGGGATAGATTGAAACTTCACACACTAGTTATCTGTGATTACCTAACATCATGGGCAAAGTTCTTATAACTCTTGAGTTACCTATTCATCAAGTTATGCCCATTTTCCAGCTGTCTGAGTGCATTGTCATGGACAGCTCTTCTTTTTTTTGCTGAAGTTATATGAAATGTTAGTGGCAGCCTGCCAAGGAGCGTTGCAAAACACCACCTCCTTTCCTTTTAATAGTGAAAAGATGTTGTGTGTAAAACTGTAATTGTATTTGTTGTTTGTTTTTTATGCCCGCGGGCATTTAGTAATTGAACTGTCCGTCCGTCTGTCCGTCCGAGCAAACATTTTGGCTTTAGGGGCTATATAACAGTAAAGAGAACAAAAGAGAACAACAGGTTCATTCCGTGATCAAATGGTTTATGGGCTAGTAGCCCTTAAGAAAACAAAGAAAATAAGAAAGAAATAGCCCCTAAACCCAAAATGTTGGAACGTCCGTCCGTCTGTACGTACGAGGTTAACCTAAAACGGCAAGTTGGATTTTTCTTAAGTTTTACCTGTACCAATGGCTTCTTAGTTTACACACTTACTAATCAATACAAAGTACATGATCTGGTCAAGTTACATAGCTATGGCTTCCATATTTACCAAGTTATTGCCCTTTTCAGCACTTAGAAAATGAATAATGGTTAACCTAAAACGGCAAGTTGGAAATATCTTAAGTTCTATCTATACTAATGGCTTCATAATTTCCACACTTACTTATCAATACAAAGTACATGATATTGCCAAGTTATATAACTGTGTCATCCATATTTCCCAGTTATTTCCCTTTTCACTTTGAAAATAGGGCCTTGTCTGGTTAACCTATTCCGGCAAGTTGGATTTATCGTAAATTTCTCTTAATTGCTTAATTTATTTAATGATATCTTGCATATTTGGTAGGTGGATACCTTTAATGGTTCTCTAATTTTTTGTGAAGTGGTCTCTAGGGTCAAAGTCAAGGTCACTGGTTTAGAAAATAAATTTAAACATTTTTGCTCATACAGCCTTTATTTTTTGGTGGATGTTCTTATGTTTAATGCAAACATAACAAGGGAGGTCATCCTTCTTTGGGTATAGTAAGGGGTCATTTGGTTCAAGGTCAATGTCACCAATGTCAAGGTCACCAATGTTAATAGTAGATTTTTAAATTTTAACAGGTGTATTAACCATATTCTATTGACAGAAGTCATTTATAATTGATAGGAACATAAAATTTGATGAGTTAGTGGTCAGTTGGGTCAAGGTCACCAGTGCTAAAAATAGATTTTTACACTTTTGCACATACAGCCTTTATTTAATGACAGATATATTTCATATTTGGTAGGAAGATAACTTGCATGGTATTCATCCTTTTGATTGGGGTAGGGATCAGTGGAGCAAGGTCACTTGTGCTAAAAATATTATTTTTACACTTTTGCACATACAGTCTTTATTTATTGACAGGTGTATTTCATATTTGATAAGAAGATAACTTGCATGGTATTCTTCCTTTTGATTGAGTTAGGGATCAGTGTGTCAAGGTCACTAGTGCTAAAAATAGTTTTTTACATTTTTGCCCATACAGCCTTTATTTATTGACAGGTGTATTTCATATTTGGTAGGAAGATAACTTGCATGATATTGTGTCAGTGTCAGTGGGTCAAGGTCAAGGGTGCCAAGTATAGATTTCTTACATTTATATATATTTGATAAAGTTGAATATTTATCACTTCACAAGTCATAGCAATGACTTGGCAACTTATATATTTCATAATTACAAAATGCCATGACTCTGTCAAGCTATATAACTTGTGTTTACAATTTTTGGCAATGTTTCTGTCCATAACTGAGTGAATGGGTAAACAGTTTTTGAAATATTGCTACTGACAAGAATCGGAGCCGGTGGCATTTGTGTTTAACAAACACGTTCTTGTTTTGTTTTTTGACTTTTTGTGTAGATGAATGTTTTTGACGTTTCATACTTATGCATTAAACTTGTCTCAAACACTAGCACTATAATTTGCATGTAAGATTTATTTATCCCATACAATAAACTATATAAGATAAACTTGTTCCACAGGCAGATTTATAAACTGTATTAAGAGATTTTTGTCATAATTATAGAGACAAAGGCGTGGTAATGGCATTTCAGAATTACAGGAAAAGATAATGATAATTTTCAATCTTTTATAGTCCCACACCGGAAGTACATTGGAAGAAACTTGAGGGAACACTTCCAGATAGAGCAAAGTTTAAGAGTTTTGGACAAGAGTTACAAATCACTGACGTACGGGAGTCAGATGCTGGCCAGTATGAATGCAAGGGTATAAACAGTGAGTCAAATCAAAGTGTAACTAAAGCCTTTGATGTCAGAATTAAAGGTAAGTTTCTTTTTGTCTAAATCAAATTTATTGAGATAAAATAAGTCATCACTTCTGTATGGAAGGATTTAATTTAACATTGTAGGTCTATGTAAAAGGAAATGAGGTAGTTGAATTAAAATTACTGTTTGAAATTGATTATTTCATATAAGGAGGCTACTGTAAGTTTTGGTTCTACTCGAGACAGTTTACTGATGCTTTTAATTTATGGTAATCCATATTTCAGTAAAGCATTTTATCAAAGGATAATTTTTGTATACAATAACTTTGCCTGTGGCTCTTGTACAAAGTAACAGTTAGCTTTCTAGCTGAGTGAAGTCAGCTTGAGTCTTATGACAGTAAATCGATTGATAAAAGCTAATCCTATTTTGAAAACACAACTTTTTACAGTGATTGAATAATGGAAAAAATATTGATAGAGGATAGGAAGAATAGAAGAGCTCATATTCGTAATATTATTTCAGCTGCACCTTTCTGGGTGGAAGAACCTCAAGATGTTAAAGCCAGTATTAATCAGACGGCAACATTTATATGTAAAGCTGATGGTGACCCTAAACCTAATTATGCCTGGTACATAAATGGTGTACCACTTGAAGATAGTATGTTCATTATGATAACTTATTTAATTCTTATTCATTGATGCAAGTAATCTATTTTATTTAATTGGAGCGGTGGACTGGTGTCTGCCTCTCAACCTAGGGTTCATGGGTTCAAGCTCTACTTTGGCCATGACAATGATTTCTCATGGCAACAGTACTGGTTGTTACCAGGAAGCACACTTGAAAGTGATTAATATAAATTGCAAGAACTTGTTTCGCAATCAACCTGAAATAAATATGTTTAAACTAACTTATTTTAATTCAAATTTATCTTCCTTTTAAAAAAATGGTTTTTCCAATATTTCTTTGCGCTCAAAGTTTTTGGTCAATTTTTTGTAGGATATATTATGTGTTCTCTATAGCATAGAATCGTACTTTACGTAGTTAGGATATGATAGAAGCTCTGACATTTAAAGATCAATGCTTTATGCTGGATTTTTGGAATGGCTGAATGTGTTGCTAGAGGAAAAGATTGCCATATTGTATTCTTACCTGTACATGTTGATTCTTACAAATCAACATGTATGTTAAATAAGATTATAATAGTTGCTAAGTGATGTAAACACAAGACAATAATTGGTTATAGTGTTTAAAATAAGATCGAGTATGTTATAAAGGAATATTTCTATCACGATAACAGGACAGAATGAGCTGGGTGTACGAGATCCACGTATCTACAACAACAACCGATTCTATAAGAAAGATGCTAACAATATAACCCTGACAAATCTAACATTAGAGGATCACATGAATATTCAATGTAATGCCAGTAACCAACACGGATATATCTTTTCTGATGTCTACCTCAATGTTCTAGGTAAGCTAATATCACAAATATTCTACCGCAAGGTTCTTGTAAGTTCATATCACAAATATTTTATATTCAACTACAATTTGCTTGTAAAGGTTATACCACAAATGAAAATAAATATTCAATGATTTTATTAAAGGACGGGCTCCAATTAAATTTGTTGCCTAACTGTTGTATATATCATCATATTTACTAATTCGTAGGTTTAACATAGATTTTGAAGAACACTTTAAATGTATAAAATTAAATATCATATTCTAGAATGTTTAGCATGCTTCGTCCAATGATGTTTTTGGCCAGTTTCTTATTATGGAAATTATAGAAAAAATTCTTTAAGATAATATCAACTGATCTAGAGTGCTTTATATGTATACTTGACATTTAAAGCAAAAAATAATGGTACTTTAATTTTATATGTGAAGTGCAGTGTTGTTTCCTCCAATACACTTTTTATCATTGTCTTGATAAACAATTTTAAACCTAATTTTAGTAAAATTTATAGAATATTTATGTCTAAATTATCCTGGTCAGTGTAGAAAATTCTCCTGAGAAAAAATAGGCCTAATGAAAGATAACATTTGTTTGTTGTACCTTTCTTACAAAGAATAGTTTGTATGCTCAATTTGTCTTTTATTGAATTTTGTTAAAAATTGTCATAATTTATTCATTTTGAACCTGGTATCTGTTTAACGTGCGTAATTGAATTTTGATATCGGTTGAGCTGCTATTGATATTTTAAACCATTTGACTTACTTTCTTGATATCAGCTGACCTAGTTTTGATATTAATAATATCGTTTGACTTACTCCCAATTTTTTTTATGTACATACTTAAAATTTAGTCAAGAGGGTAATTTTTTATCCTAAATTGAATTTTGGTATTAATTGCCCTATTAATTGATATCATAGACCTGCTTTCTTGTGTTGTGACACAGATTTGAAATTTGAATTTGTCAGGATGCTTGTCGAGGTAATTGTTTGGATTAGTTACTTTAGTGGCTTTTGTTTTAATCTCAAAATCCTGAAAATTAATCAGAAATGTTGTTTTGAGATAAAGTTCGAATATGGGTCACCTGGGATCAAAAACTAGGTCACAACCAAAATACGGAAAAACCTTGTTAACATATTAAAGGCTACTGTTGTGATCTGAATATTGTGATCCTGGAAATTGGTCAGAAGGTTGTTTTGATGATAACTGGGGTTAAAAACTATATCACACAACCCAGATATGGAAAACCCTTGCTAACACTCCAGAGTGTTACTATTTTGAACCAAATATCCTGGAAATCGGTCAATTAGGTTGTTACGGTGATTTCTAGGTCAAGTGCGAATATGGGTTATCTTGGGTCAAAAACAAGGCCACACAGCCTAAATATTGGAAAACCTTGTAAGCACTGTAGGGGCTACTGTTCCAGTCCAAATATACTAAAAATTGGTCAGAAAGGTTTTTATGATGAAATCCAGGTTAAATTTGAATATGGGTCACTTGTGTTTAGAAACTAGGTCACACAGCCCTCATATGGAAAACCTTGTTTACACTTTAGAGGCTACTGTTGTGATCGAAATATCCTGAATATTGGTCATTGTAGAAAGGTTAGTTTGTTGATGTCTTGGTAAAGTTCCAAGTTGGGTCATCTGTGGTCAAAAACTAGGTCACACAGCCCATTTAATCAGGTGAGTGATATAAGGGCAATTATGGCCCTCTTGTGAAATAATTAATATACTATGCCCATTCGACACACCTGCATATTTTTATGCCCCCGCCATATAATGGCGGGGGCATATAGTGTTACCCTTTTCCGTCATTCCGTCATCATCAGTTTCCGTTCATTATCTTAATAACCGTTGCACATATTGAACTCAAATCAAATTTGACATATAGATATGGCATGAGAAAATACAGGTCAAGTTCGAAATTGGTCATGGTTCGATGATTTTTCGCAGAGTTATGCCCCTTTTACTATGAAAATAATATGAAATTTTCAGTTTCCGTTCATTATCTCCCTAACGGTACAACACATTCAACTCAAACTTGACATATGGATATGTCGTGAGAAAATACAGGCCAAGTTCAAATTTGGTCATGGTTCGATGATTTTTGGCAGAGTTATGCCCCTTTTACTTTGAGAATAATAAGAAATTTTTAGTTTCCGTTCATTAACTCCCCAATTGTACAACACATTCAACTCAAACTTGACATATGGATACGTCAAAGGAATGCGCAGGTCAAGTTCAAATTTGGTCATGGTTCGATGATTTTTGGCAGAGTTATGCCCCTTTCACTTTAAAAATAATATGAAAGTTTCAGTTTCCGTTTATTATCTCCCCAACAGTATTACACATTCAACTCAAACTTGACATATGGATACGTCAAAGGAATGCGCAGGCCAAGTTCAAATTTGGTCATGGTTCGATGATTTTTCGCAGAGTTATGCCCCTTTTACTTTTAAAATAATATGAAATTTTCAGTTTCAGTTCATTATCTCCCTAACTGTACAACACATTCAACTCAAACTTGACATATGGATATGTCATGATAAAATACAGGTCAAGTTCAAATTTGGTTATGGTTCGATGATTTTTTGGCAGAGTTATGCCCCTTTTACTTTGAGAATAATATGAAATTTTCAGTTTCCGTTCATTAACTCCCCAATTGTACAACACATTCAACTCAAACTTGACATATGGATACGTCAAAGGAATGCGCAGGTCAAGTTCAAATTTTGTCAGGGTTTGATGATTTTTGGCAGAGTTATGCCCCTTTCACTTTAAAAATAATATGAACGTTTAGGTTTCCGTTTATTATCTCCCCAACAGTATTACACATTCAACTCAAATTTGACATATGGATATGTTTTTTGAATGCGCAGGCCAAGTTCGAATTTAGTCATGGTTCAATGATTTTTGGCAGAGTAATGCCCCTTTCACTTTGAAAATGATATGAAATTTACAGTTTCTGTTCATTATCAACCCAACAGTGTTACATATTCAACTCAAAATTGACATATGGATATGTCAAAGGAATGCGCAGGTCAAGTTGGAATTTGGTCATGGTTCGATGATTTTTTGGCAGAGTTATGTCCCTTTCACTTTGAAAATGATATAGATACATCTTAGGAATAAGCACCTTAAGTTTGAATTTGGTCGTGGTTCAATGATTTTGGACAAACTTATCTTTCCTGAATGTTGGAAAAATTTTAAACTTTCAGTTTCAGCACTCACTTTTGTGGAAATGTATATAGCCATTATTTTGGCTACAAATATGCAATATGCTTTTTTCAAAAGGTTAAGACTAAATAATTTCAGTGCCTTGAACATTGTATAAAAATGGTTTGTGTGAACATTGAAAAGTTTTAAGGGCTTTGAACTTAGAATGAAAAAAATAATTTGTGCAAACAAATTTGGAACTAAATATTATAACATTTGAAATTTTGGCTGCATGCGGGGGCATCCGTGGCATGATGACACATTTCTAGTCTTTCATTTGAAATGCTTGTATATGACCTTGATCCCCAAATACACTAGACACTCCTACATTATGGCAAAGGTCAGTTGTATAGAAATAAAAAAAATCTACTTTTGTTTCTGCTATTCAGTGTTGTATTCATTCGGTGGCATAGGATTTTTTCACAATTGCAATAGTGTAAATACAATTTTCATTGAAAGATCCTGATTATCGCAATATAAAGCACTGGATATTCTGATGTGTCTCTTGGTCAACTGTGTTTATGGATGGCCATGATACTTAAGTTTGTGCTCATTTCAACATTGTTATTGATTTGATATATTCATGGACATGTTTAGTTGAAAGGAATTGCATGTAATTATTCTTTTGTACTAGTATTTTGGTTGCAATTCACTTTCAACATGAAATTCATCAACTATACTGTCGATTTGTACACCTTCCACTGAACTAAATGTCTTCCCTTTCTGTTTTAAATTTCAGATACAAAACTGACAATCTAATACAAATTTTTAAACAGCAAAACCTCTCCTTAACCAGAGCTGCATTACGGGTACTGGCCCCCTTGCAGTTAAATACTGCAGTGAAAATTGTATTTTTAAACTTTAAATACCCCAAGCGATCAAAAAGGGGTTTCATAAAAAATTTGTTTATTGGTAATAATATACCTAAAAAATATGGGACTTTTATTGGCCTCTTTTGGAAAAATATAAAATGAAAAACTTTTCAGGGAAAAATTCGTTTTAGAAAAGAATAACGACATAAACGACAAAAACCCAAAAAAACCCACATCTAAAATAAAAAAACTTTAAAATTTTTTAAAGTTTTAAAACGAACAACAAGGCTCCCCATATAAACATGCTTTTTAAAAAGCACAAAAATTTGTACAAAATAAATTATTAACTATTGAAACTTTCGGAAAACATTCTGGTCTAGAATTAAATATGCACAAGACAAAGGCGTTCAATAAGGATTACAGTATAAATTTGCGAATTCAAACTTAACTGACATAAAAATGGATCGAAAATTAAAAGTTTGAGGCATTTACTTTGGCACAAATAGGAAACATTGAAAACAATTAAATTTGAAATTGAAAATTTGAAAAGGTAAAAGCTCAATTAATTCAGGGACAAAAAAACTGACTGTTTATGGACAACTCGGAGTCAGAAAACCAATAATGCTTCCAAAATTTACATTTTTAATGCAATCATTGTACTTTCCAGAAGAAATACAGAAAAAAACTCAATTATTTTTATATACGTACTTTTGGGAAAATAACGCAAAAAGGGAAAACAATATATATTATTGATACACACTTTTGAAAGAGGTGGTTTTAACATGATCGACATTGTAGGATTTGTCACTTAGCTCCACATAAATGGGTAAAATCTCTACTATCAAATGAATTTGCAAAATGGAAAGTCACAGGAGAGGAACTGTTACACTGAAGTATGGAGTTCTTATGATAACTTGTCAGGAGTTCGTGTGAGAACTATCTCGGAGTCTCCGGAAAACGTAACGGATATCGTGAAAAAACTTTTGTTTATACCAAAGAAACACTCTTCAAAAATTGCAATTTTCATCTTTAAAGATATTTTGAGGTGCTACTTAAATCTTAAGGAATAAAGCCTGCCATGCATAGTGTATAATGTGTCAGAAAAAACTTAATAGTCCATTTTTCATTTTGTTTAAAGTCTGGTATATTTAGTACAATTTCTTTAAACTTATTTGTTTTATTCGTACATATTGATCTGTTCATTTGTTATCTTTTTCCTTGCCATACATCATTATCTAATTAAAATGGAAAGTTGTAAACATAAAGCCTTGGGTGACAAATTTATGCCCCATTTTCAAAATGTCCTAGAATTCTTATGATAATTTTTATAACACATTTTAGCGTTTTTTATTATTCAATAAGGGTGTAAATCATGAAACGTATTACACTCATTCTTAGCACAACAATATTGATATATAATGTTCGTTTTGAATGTCTATAGTTCAAGAGATATTTTTGAACGAACGCGCTGAATGTCGTTCGTGGGTGTATCGCTGTTCGTCAACTATAGTTTTATGGCTTACGTTTCCCTTCACATTTTAAGCTTAATTTGCTGCAATTACTTGTTTCTTGTGAAGATAGGACTATAAAGTTATCTTTTGCATAAATAGACGTGCATATCTTTATTGGCTACAATTAACTAACGATCCCTCGAACAAATGGAAGTTCGACTAAATATTTTTTTATTTTTAATTGCAGCAATACTGTCCCAGGATGATAACTTTAGCCTTTGTTTACATAAAGAAGATTAATAAAAATAGGTAAGGTAGACTGAAGCCTAATAAATAAAAGACAACCTAAAACGTCATTTTTCATGTGCCTAGTAAGCGCAGTAGGCAGAGCGTCCGTGTCAGTGTTGTATTAATCCATTTACATGTTTGAATCATGTTATGTTCAATTATATCTGAGAGATTTTTAATATATTTTTCTTATTAGAAATGTTAAACAATATTATGAAATCAAGTGTGCTTATATTGACTTATATATATTAAAATTATATATATTATATATTTCGTAATCGCAGTGTTTCCAAAATAATTTGATTTTTAAAATGAAATAAAAAAAGAAAGAAAGGAAGGAAGGAAAAACAAGAAATTTAGAAAAACAAAAATATATTCAAACAAAGATAAAGTAAATAAAAAAGTGGGAAAAACAATAACGACTTCAACATAATAACATTGCAGAGCGTAGGTTCGAACTTATGAGTTCAAATCATTTAAAGTAACAGTGACATTGATTTACTACCTGAGCAATTGCGATGGTACTTCTTAGAATTAATTATAGTTGTTGATACTTCCAATCTCAGATAATATGCAGACTTACCCTTTTAATGGACCTTCCCGTGTACCGTTAAGACCAAATTATCATCCTTGGACATAAATAGCAGAATTTCCTCCAATAAGCATTACTAGGGGGAAGCCCATCAAACAGTGATAGAAAAATGTACGTTTTACTGTAAAAATGACAACGTACATGGTACCGGTATTACTTTCGTACATCTTGATAAGTTTTTTTAAGCAAATTCTGCTCACTCAGTTTAAAGTAGACTGGCTCTAAGGATTCGGCATCCAATCTTAAGTTTAACTTCGGCAAAAACATATGTAATAATCTTCCACACTCAAAGAGTCCTTTAAGACATGTGAAGCTTAAGTGGATTTAATGAACAAAGAAACATAGTCGATCACTGGCATGAATCTTAAGACGACTCAAATCTTTTATTAAAAACTTACTTTGTATTGTCATATATCGTTGTCATGGAATAATTTCTACGTTTCTATTGCAAAAATTTACACATTTTAGAAATTTAAAGGTGAACCGCCAAGAATGGGCATGTTCGTCGCCATTTTTTGCTGATGACGTAGGAATATCATTTTGCATCTGTTTTGACCTACTTGTCAGCCATTTGTGTATTAATATTTCTGCGAGTACTTCAAAATATCGAAGTGATAGCACTGTGTATTGTGTATGAAGTTTTGTTTTGAGAGAGATTTTAATTAAAGGATTTTACGTTTTCTTTCTGAAAAATATCTATTATAAGTTTACATTAGTAAATTAAATTCAAGGAGTCATGGTGCATCGTGTGGCATTTGGATGCCTGAACAGAAGTGATTCAGAGAGGAAGGGTTTCTTCCATTTTCCCCAAGGATGAAGTGTTAAGAAAAAAATGGACTAACACTATTAAATCATTAAAAAATTTGGAGGAAAATTAAAGCCTTTTGAACCAGCAAAGACCTCCCGTTTATGTGCTAGACATTTCACCGACGATTCATTCCTTCATCCACCTAGCGTGATGGATTGTGTTGGACTGAGTTTAAAACTTCAACTCGTTCAAGATGCAGTGCCAACAATATTCCAAGAAATACAACAGTATAAGGAAAACAACAAGCCATTTTCAGTCAGTCACCTTAGGCCACCAAAAAGACGACATATGACGGGTATGAAAAAAGGAACAGAAGGACGGTATGTACTGTACTGTACAGTCATATTTTTTTGTATTTATAGTATATCAGTTGTTCACGGCGTTGGTGTACAGTGAAATACAAAATATGACACGTTTATTTATTAGCTTGAAATACAGAGTGCCCAACTTATAACATTTTGTAATACTGTCCATTTTGTAATACTGCCATACAGTGCAGTAGTTGACACATTCTTTTATTGAAAACATATATCTCCGCAGTAGATTTTCATTTCAAATTGCTATATGTCATGTATACACTGGTGTCAATATATATGTCCTGTAACTCAATTATTTTAATTTATATTTATTAACAACTTTTAGCTATTTAGTGTGTTCATTTGAAAACAATGATGACTTTGAATAGTTTATTAATTGTCTAGAAATCCCCCCCCCCAAAAAAAATACAGAAGCATATTTCCATTTTTAAACAATGTTGTTTCTATGTAACAAACCTGTGTAATGGCAGTGATGCCAAAATTGTTCAGCTGGGACAAGACTTTTCATAATTGTATGAAAAGAACTTTAAATTTTATGAACTGTTCCTATTTGTAAATCTCAGTCATGACATGTCATCGTAATTAGTTTTGTAAATAATACAGAAGTCCTAACTAAGACGGTTTCAATAATCCCCATAGTCACTGTCTCCGCCGTCTCCACCGTAATTTCCGTAGTTTCCGTAATACTCGTAGTCTTCGAAGTCTCCGTAATCTTCACTGTCTGAGTTACCTCTTTCTGCTTCTATTTCTGCACGACTACAATTTCGACAATTAGGATACTCCTTAAGCAGTTCATAATACATATCATAGTAGTCGAGGTCCACTTGAGATGGCTTCTTTGTTGTTGTTGTTGTTGTTGTTTCAGGTCCTCCAAATAAGCTATTACCATTAATTTCATAATCATTACTTTTGTAATCGTAGGCATCTTCCTTACAACACTGAAACATCATGTATAAATATTTTAATGGTGTCACAAAAAAAAGAAAAAAGAAACAACACAAAACGTTCCCAATCCTCTACTTATTTTCCGATATGTAGTTAAATGAGTGAAATGAGCTTATTAGTCCCCTACCGGTTTAACCCGAGGGGACTTTAGGTTTACCCTCCGTCCGTCTGTCCGTCCGTCTGTCTGTCAGTCCGTCAGTCCGTCCGTCCACAAAACTGGATCCCGCAATAACGCAAAAAGTACTTAAAATATTTTTATGAAACTTGATATATGGATAGATGGCAGTATGGAGATTATGCACGTCTTTTTCTTTTGTTCCTATGTAGAACATTCTGGTTTCTATGGCAACAAATAGTCTGAAAATATGATGGCAAATTTAACACATAAACTGGATCCAGTGATAGCTCAAAAAGTACTGAAAATATTTTTATGAAACTTGAAATATGGGTAGATGGCAGTCTGGAAATTATGCACATATTTTTCTTTTCTTCCTATGTTGAATATTCTGGTTGCTATGGCACCAAATAATCTGAAAATATGGCAAATTTAACACATAAACTGGATCCAGTGATAACTCAAAAAGTACAGAAAATATTTTTATGAAACTTGAAATATGCGTAGATGGCAGTCTGGAGATTATGCACATCTTTTTCTTTTCTTCCTATGTTGAAAATTCTGGTTGGTATGGAAACAAATAGCCTGAATTTCAAATTTTTTCAGCTTCTTCACCATAAGTTCTTTATTTCTTAAGGTGTTTACTTCAAACTTTAAATATAAGTTTCTGGTCATCAACCACATCATATTTGACAAGGTTTACAACTCTAGCACAAAACTTATCAGTATTATCTCCCTTGAACTTAGAATTTTTATGAAAAAATGTTGTCTTTTTTAAATAACTTCTTTATTATTTTTAAATAACTTTCCTAATGTATCTACTTCAAACTTCATATATATGTTTTTTATTATCACTCAACATTTTTGAGAAGGTTAAATACTCTAGCAAGACTATTTCCAGAATTATGTCCCCCTTGAACATAGATTTTTTTCGAGAAATTGGTATTTTTTACTCCAACTCCTTCATTCCTTATAGGATTTACTTTAAAATCCCACATCGTAATAATATGACAAGGTTGTATAAACATAATTTCCTTACTAGGCAAAGAAACTTAACACATTACTGTGATATAGAAAACTTAGAACTCAAAAGATATAAGTTCATTCATGTCATTCATTCACTGGTAAAATTGAATGTCCAATGGCCCATCAGAATGTTGCTGGGGTTCTAACCGGTAGGGGACTTATGGATTGCTTGCAATACTGTGATAATTGCTAGTTTCTATTGAGGCATAGATACTGCAGTGTACGTAATCACCGACTTTAGCCGATCATCGACAAATATTTGGTAACTGTTAACTTTTTACTATATATTAATTTTATATTCACTTCAACATAGTTTTATATCAAGAAAAGGACAAGTATGCGTTTGCCAAAAATAATCACAAAGTTCGAGCACTTGAAAAAATATCACAAAGTTTTCGAAGATACCAAAGGGTAGGATCTATAACTTAAAGTAAATGACGATTATTTACACATGAAATGATTTTTGAAATGATTTTCAACGGTTAAATATTTTTTTAAACAAGACCCGTACACATACGGCGCGCTGCAGTTTTCTTAGCGTTGGATAGTCAGTCAAACAAAGGAAATAAAAATGCATTCCAATTTAATAACTTAAAAACGTTTTAAAGTTTAAACAGTTCAACTTTGACAATTTTATCAAAAAGGAGCATTACTTGCAAAAAGGAATATCTGGTGGAATGTTTTGATTGTCAACATATATATCAAATTTGAAGTGAAATTCATTGATAGTTATTTGGAAAATGGACTTTAAACAAAACGTTGACTATGGCTAAAAGTCTAAGCGGCAAAGGGTACATAACTTTGCAAACAATAATTTAAGGATTATCTGCCATTTTGAAATGGCGTCCGTTTTTGACAACAAACATATATACCATGTTTGAAGTGAAAAAAGCTTAAATTGTTTCTTAAATACGGACATTAACGAAAGGGTAATCGAACGCCGACGAGAGGGTCATGATAATAGCTACACTTTGTTTCTTCGGAAAGTGGAGCTAATGCTGACAGATAGAGAGGTACTAAAAAAACAGTTAATGACGAGACGCCGGAAAAAAGGTGACAGCTTCCACACAATACTTACTGAATTAGTGATTTGCGGATATATGACAAAACTTAGCTACGAAAGGACAAACATCTATGACAATTTTTTTCTTAATTTCTACATAGTTTTATCCACTGATCTACATTTTTAAGTTATTATTTCTTGAAAAAAATGTATGATGAGATATATAACTTAAGTCTAGAGCATTTTAAAGTCAAATTGGAACAAGTTATAAACTTTTGTTTAGCTTTTGTGATGATATTTTCCTGAAAATATATAGTGGGCAATTAACCTTAACTTTGTAGCAATGATCGAATCTTGCATTGAGGACGTGTAGCCCGGCCAGGCTGTATTACTGTTAAGTGTTGAGAATTGAGTACCGCTCAAGCCGGTGCTAGGGGCGTGAGGCATGTTGCACTTATTCATTTTCCTCATGTACAGAGTCAATCAAAAAGAGTCTGCAATTCTTATGTAATTTTGTTGTGATTAATGCTTCCGAGGGATCACTTTGTTTCGAGATTTTTGCACACCTTGTGTTTAGTTATTTACATCATTTAAGTTTCAATGGCAAGTACTTACTTTGAAGCAATAATTAAATTACATAAATTCAGCTGGTTATGTAACATACCGGAAGAGGCATTGTCCATGACCCCGTCGTCGTTGTTGTTGTTGTTGTAGGTGTTGTAGCCATTTCGTCTTCTGTATAATGATAAAACAACATATAACCTGATATATGAAATGTTAATATATCTGAGGGTATTCATATCAAAACATTATATATAATATGATAATTAAAATGTTAAAATATGTCAAATTATAACCTATTTGTCTTTTAAATAAGTGGAATTTGTTTTCCATTACGGCTATCGCGACAAGCATATGAAACAATGAAAACTCACGCTTATGATGGTAAAAAGGCAAGGGTATGATGATGAAACGCCGATAGTACGATGCTATATAGTCCAAATAACGAAACCACGATAGTGAAAACTAAAACTTTCGAGTTTTTACCATCGGGCCTTCGGCTTTTCACGGTCTTGGTTTTCATTATTTGGACTTTGCATCAACATATTTTTGACTTCTTTTTCGTATTTTCGACTTTTGACCATCTTGGTTTCATTATTTTTACTTTTCGTCGTCGTACTTTCGACTTTTCATCTGACATTGTACCGTCGCGTTCCTGTCTGGCATGCGCACTCACACACTTAAAATGCATGATGATATAAGAAAATATTTTTACCAAGGGAACAATTTCACTGAAATAATTATGTCAATTTGTCAGCATATGAATGATGCAATGATACAATTATGAAATGTCCACAATACGAGGGTGAATGTCGAAGTTACGAAACAACGATAGTGAAAAGTCAAAAAGTACGATGTTGAAAACACGAAATTATACAGAGTTTTCACAAACACGTTTTCGTTATTTTGATTTTTCATCAGCGCACTTTCACTTTCGTGGTTTCATTGATATGACTTTTTCACCATCGTAATTTCGTGTATTCTTAGTTTCGAGCTGTTTTGTGTAAAATATTTATGAATTCTACTTTTAATACAAAAATCTAAGCTTCCTCGTATAACTGTTCTTTTGCCGTAATTTTGCAAAACATGATTTGAACACACTTAGCAGTGATCTCATATACAATTCTACAAATGAAATATCTTAGCGCTTTTTAAGATTGTTTCAACATTAGACTATGCAAAATAAAGTATCAAAGTTCATGATTTACACAACAAATATTTTTAAAAGCTCTAGATCACAGCGCTTAGAACAAACAAATTTTTAAAAGTTTTCCTTTATGATCCCTGACGCAGGACATTATCGAATGCTTCACACCAAATATCTGAGCTTCTAAAGAGCAAAGCTTTGAAAATCTAGGACAGTGATTAACTGTACCATGTTAAACATTAAAAATATCAAATGATTGAAGTTTAGGGAAAAAATGTTTAAAAGCAAATACTATTAATAACACTATGTAAAATAAAATCACATGACCCCTTGGGCGGGCCCTACTTTGACCCCAGGTCTTGATTTGAACAAACTAAATAGCATTCCATCATACAAGACATCACACCAAATATCTGAGCTCTAAAACTTGAAATTATAGAGATGAAGCTTTTGTAAGAAATAAAGGTTGAAATTAAAAAAATCTACTTAAGCTTCTCTAAACCAGATACAGTGTATGCTATAGTCAGACATTTTTGCACAGAAAATCGAATTTGTATCAAATCTGTGTAAGTGGTTAGATACAGAAGAGATGTCACTGGAAACACACAGTCAAACATCAGTGACATGTGCTAAGGTACCCTAAAAGAATAAACCCCAAAGAATTTACCAGTGCAATTGCAGACACGTGTTTGTTCTTCATACATCACTTCATCTCGAGCGTCACCTGAAATAGCAGGATTACCAGCGGAATTACCAGTTACTGTTGTAAATGCTGATATTTGTTGAGGAACTTAAGAGTGGTATCATGTTGAGTAAATTCAATGACATTAAAAATAAAACGTCACGTGGTAGAACTACGCGTATATATGCTTGTATATGTATATATAAAGAGCGTCTTAAAATAAATTTGTCAAAACTGATAAATTAACATCCTGAATTTCAGGAAAAACACTTACTTTTACAAAGAACGTCATTGTGTATAGGTGGGGGATTGTTACACTCTCGCTGTACAAGTCTAATATTCGACATACAGTCACATTCTCCAAGCTGCCAGTCGGACCACCCTGTTCAAAACAAAACAAACAAACAAATAATAGAAAGTTTGGTGGCATACTTTTGTCACCAGATAACTATATAACTAATTAGTAAATTAAGAGGTTAACTAGTTACGCAACTAGTTAACCTCTTAATTAACTAGTTAGTTAAATGGTTATCGTAACGGGAAATAAATGCATGTTAGTGCCTACAACTGCCATCCTTTTATCATTTTACCAGCTTAATGTTAAGTGGTTAACTAGTTACGTAACTATTTAACCACATAATTAACTAGTTAGTTAAGTGACTAAATAGCTACGTAACTAGTTAACCGCATAATTAACTAGTTAGTTAAATGGTTATCGTAACGGGAAATAAATGCATGTTAGTGCCTAAAAATGCCATCCTTTTATCATTTTACCAGCTTAATGTTAAGTGGTTAACTAGTTACGTAACTATTTAACCACATAATTAACTAGTTAGTTAAGTGACTAAATAGCTACGTAACTAGTTAACCGCATAATTAACTAGTTAGTTAAGTGATTAAGTAGTTACGTAACTAGTTAATCACTAACCACTTATCCAAAATATCGCTTAGTGGTTAACTAGTATCATAACTAGTAAATCACTCAACTAACCAGTTAAGTAATTAGTTATCTAGTTACGTAACTTGTTAACCTGTTAACAAACTAGTTAGTTAAATGGTTATCATAACGAGAAATAAATGCATGTTAGAGCCTACAACTGCCATCCTTTTATCATTTTACAACATTAAAGTTTAGTGGTTAACTAGTTACGTAACTAGTTAACCAAATAATTAATTAGTTATTTAAGTGATTAACAAGTCATGTAACTAGTTAATCACTTACCACTTATCCAAAATATCGCTAACTGGTTACCTAGTTACTTAGTAAATCACTTAAAAAACTAGTTAATAATGTGGTTAACTAGTTACTTAACTATTAAACCCATTAATATTAAGCTGGTAAAATAATAAAAGAATGGCAGTTGTAGGCACTAACATGCATTTATTTCCCGTTAAGATCTTTTATTTATTGAACAAATTAACTAGTTAAGTAACTAGGTAACCTCTTAATTTACTAGTAAGTTATATGGTTATCTGGTGGCAGAAATATGCCACCATAAGAAAGATTCATTACAATCTTAATTTTAAATAAGTTGTCTCTAAGAAACATTTTCTTTAGATCAGTTGAATAGTATTATGTTTGGCATTTAGTTTTGATAATGTTTAAAATTATAATAGATATATCTGTCTGAACCAGACACGAACAGATACACACAAATCACTACTCAGAAACTTGAAATCGGAGTTCTTGTAATATCTGTTTGTATTCTATTATCCTTACGGGTATCATTCAATTGTAAGTTGTATTATAGTTTGGAGACCTTTCAATTGAAAATGTGACAGAGTAAATTCTTATACCCATACATGCGCAGTGCGTTCCCTAGAGTGCACTGCTACCCGAATCCCAGTCACCGCACTGTCTTTCGTGATTAAAAATACAGCATGCAAGTTGATTGGTAATAGTTATAGTATATGAAACGAGTTAGTTACAGGATATAACACTATGGCTGGGATGACATCAAGGGGTGTTTCTGCTACAAAATCTTGCAGAAACATCCAGAGATGTCGCCCCAGGCAGTGTTATACCACCGTAACTAAGGAGTTTCATATACTATAACTGTTTTATCGCATTTTCATTTTTTGTAATAGAAATCAGAAAAAAAAAATGAAAACTGATAGTTTGTGGAGAAAGTTATTCGAATTCAAAATTTAAGGGCTTTTTCAGTGGAAATAATTCATTCAGCGTTATTAATTATAACAAAATATATATAAAAATAACATTTATCAAAATAATTTTACATTCGTACAATTAAACGATTGTAAATCTCTGTTGGCATACCAATTATATATTTTTATATTTTGAAATATATTTTCATTTTTTTTTTTCCTAAAGATAAGTATAATTGTGAATAAGGACATAGATGGGACTTACAATGAAATGAAATATTTACCTGGGCAATTTGTACCATCATTTATGCATTTCTCTTTCTTTATGGCTCCAATACCGTTGTCCCGCTGACAATCGTGCGTATCTGATTCCTCACGGATGCAAAACCGCAACATAAATCTAAAATAATTAACGTAAACAATATTCCAAAATATAGTACATGTATCTGAACACTGAATGATACTATTTTAATAATTTTTATTGCTCATTTTGCTTTAATGAAATTCTTACAGATAGTTAAATATAATGAATTTAAACATAACAGTCAATGACTTTGACAGAGATTTTGCAGCGTTCCCTTAAATTTATTGGCATAAATCAATGTTAAAACTTATTTGCGTATATGTTTTTATTCTTATAAACCACACTTATCGAGGATATGTACAAGGAAAGTCAAATATAACTTTGATAAGAGTGCTGTTTCTTTTTTAGTGCTGCTTCTTTTTTAACAGAGAAGCGAAAGTTACGATACAGTTGAAAAAAATATGTTGAACAGCTTCAAAGTTGCTATCCCGTCATACTGACTTACATTTCTCCCTGTTCGCATTTTCTCCTTTGTCCTGATTTTGGAACATGACAGTTACAGGGTTTGGCGCTACATGTTGTTATTTTTTTCCACTGTGTCCATCGAGCTGAAAGTAACATGGTAATTTGCATTAGTACACAATCTAACGCATAGTTTTTAAAATGCCAAATATAATTCAATGTTATGATTGTTGAAGCACAAATTAAATAGACTTTAATACTTTTTGTATTCATGAAAACAATGGCAACCCGATCAAATAATAAATTAATTAATAAATAACTATCTAAAATGTTGTCGAATCAACTCGTACAGTTGACAGAACAGAATTTTATTTTGAATTTGTACATATATACTCTTTATTGCCACTTTTAAGTGATTTACATAATAAAACAATGTTAGAAACTGAAAACTAACAAATAAAAATATATACAATTTTGCATAACTATGAAAAATTGGTGTTTATAAGATGCATAGCATATTGGTTAAGTACAGATCAAATGCAACTTGAAATTATAAAGTGAAAATAGTATAAAAATCAAAATCTGAATTTTATACTTAAACTAAAAATAATTATCGAATAGATACAGATTATATGAGTGCATGAGTATTTACATTTTCATTACACAATTTTTTTTCTTGTGATATACTTAAGATGCTGTACAGCTATCACTGATGACAGTATGGTATTAATTTTCTAAAAAAACATAATTATGACAACGAATTTTTAACATAGTACTGTTAAAGCAAAATCATAGTCTCTGCGAGATTTGTATAGACCCTTTCATTTAAGACTGGGTTCAAGTTGTCGCCCTTGGATGACGTCATCGGGGGATACGGTGGACAATGCCGATACGATTGAGTACAATAATAGAAGGATATAATTACTCTTCCCTGACTGTTATCGCTTAAATGAAAGGGTCTATTCTCGCGATGGTTGGTGACACTGGGTTCACAGACGATGGGGAAATATTCTGCGACTGTGGAATCGATTAATATTAATCGACGATTCGAGAATTACAAAAATAGTGTTCAATACTGACTACGCTAAATGCAACAATAACTGGTCTTCCGATATAAAACATGTCATGACCATACTTGGATTAGACTCAAATTACGACAATAGAACAGTTATTAACTTATCACATGCTAATGACCAATTATTCCAATATTTGGTCAGAAGATGTCCAAACAGTGCCAAAAATACAGTGCCGAATATTTGAAGAAAGAGCTTTAAATGCGAAGACTATGTATTGTTGAACTTGAACAATAACGAAAGATCAATACTGTGTCAATTTAGAACTGGTATTCTACCGTTAAGAATTGAAACAGGACGTTACATTGGAGAACAGCCTGATCAGAGATTATGTAGACTTTGTACCTCGAGTCGTGTAGAAGACGAGAAACATTTCTTTTTTCAGTGTGAACAGTATAAAGACTTGCGTAAAAATCAGTTCAGAGCTTTTTTTGATTTCCTTAACGATCCTCTCATGGACACGAATCAGAGACTATCTCATATTGTTTCAAACAACCCTAGAAAACTTGCAAAATTTCTTATATCCGCTTACCTTAAAAAAAAGTGTCTTGTTCTCATAGTAATCAATTAACCTTGACTTTTGACTTAAACCATTGTATACATATAGTCTTGTATATGTAATTAAAATGAACCCATTTTGCAATGAATGTGTATATAATATAATTATGTAATATTGTAATTCGAAGTTTTCTTTGTTTCACTATATGTCTGTGTCCATTCTATTATTGAAACCTTACCTCTTTTTATATACATATATACGATATTTTTAACGCAAGTTCAGTAACGTAATATTGTTGTTATTCGAATACTAAATAGTGTGATCACTCTATCACCAGTTTAGTAACACATTTTAAGTGATATAAACTTTCAAAAGTAAACTATTTTCCAAATCTCAACCTGTGTGTGTGTGTGTGTGTGTGTGCGCGCGTGTGTGCGTGTGTGCGATGGTGTGTATGTGTTTACGATTTGGTTAAACGTTAGTCCAGTAATTCAATCTATAATGTCGTATCTTCTGCACAGTAACTGGTATTGCATTTGTATTTTAAATGTATATATTGTTATAATAAATGTGCTGCGTAGTACTTGAATAATGTGAGTATATATGCAATTTTGTTTTTTGAAGTTTAAACCTGAACAGGGTCAATCAAACCGAGCCTGCAACATTTTCAAGTTTGCCGTGTTCGGCTTTCTTTATGGATTCTGCATTTATCTATTTTATGATCACATCCGTGTTATTTGTGCCGTGTGGCGGCTGTAAAACGTCTCCCCGTACATTTAATCAATGATGTTATATTTTCGATCCTTGAAAATCGTTCAGCACGACATTATTGTTGTGCTTGTGGTATTTTTAGTTTCAACTTTTCGGCATTTTCTAGTTGGGTCGTTCCAATATTCCTACTTGAATAAAGTTGAATCACCCTTAGGATATGTTGCCTGCTTTTAAAATTTGTCTTTTGACGTCTTATCTGTGATACGCAGGCTTCATAACCTCTGATCCCCTTTCAAAATTCCATTTTATTTAGTTCCGCCCATTGTTTTCTCGTTTAGGGCACACGCTTTTTATTATTTGGGGACCATACGCCGCTTTTCATGGAATGGCACGGAAGTGTCACATTGAAGGTTCCATGATAACCGCCGTATGAACACATCTGCGGATGTTTCTAAATTCAAAATTTTACTATTTCATGTTTAAATGTTGAATTCTGCTTAAGCCGGTGCTAGGGGGCGTGGACGGTAACTTGCACTTTCCAGTGCCGTCCATGAACAGGCTCAATCAAACCGAGCCTGCAACATTTTCAAGTTTGCCGTGCTGGGCTTTCTTTAGGGATTCTGCATTTATCTATTTTAAACACTACTTGTTGCATTTCATATTTATGATCACAATGTTAAGGAACTTTTTTCCGCTTTTCAGTATGGTTAACGTAAATTTAATTGTCTATTTAACTTAGATATGTATGTTGCTAATTAATTGAAGCATTAGTTCGTGTTTATATGTAATCAAGATAGTCCGATGTTACTGCTATTTTACATTTCATCCATGTGGCCACTCTATTTAGATACTTCATTATTCCTTACTTTTATTATGTTAAAACGATGTACCTTATACGCAAATTCATTGAGAATTTCTAGCTCATTTTAGCAATATATATTTGTACCTTTACATAGTAACTAATTAGTTGTTTAATAGATTGTATTGACATTAAATTTTGATAACATAAGAAAATATATTACTAGTATTTTGTATATGTTCTTGTACTTCAGATCATCCTGTGTATAAAAGAAGTAACTTTATAGAATTATGTAAATAATGACATCATTGATTTCCTGGTGACATATAGGCCCAAAGGGCCGGGTGCCTTTTGTTTAATCTGTATATTATGTATCTATGTCATGTATGCACATGTCACGAAAACTATAACTTATCTTATCTTATATATAAATATCTGTTTCATTATGAAAAAAGTTCTTGTCTAATCTTATCCAATTTAAAGTGTCATACCTATTTTCAACAATTGTAATACCATCCGATATCAACTCTTTATAACACAGAGCAACCCCTCCACTGGACCTTTAAGCATTACGATGCTTAAATTTTCCGTAAAAAGTTTGCGTTACATATCCATTTAAATTTATATCACTAGTTTTGTTTACCAAACAATATTATCATGTTAAGAGACTGTCATTTTTTGTCAATTTGTCCCGAATTTTTGTCAACACGTCCTGGGTGAGTCAACATGTCACCTTCTATTCAATAAAGTTGTTTAAAAATGACTTTCATGTAAGAAGATATTTGATATCAAATATGAAAACTGAAAAATTAAAGATTTCTTATTAAATTGAAATTTGGTCAAATAGAATAATGTGTGTAAATTGATATGATAAAGTGAAAACCTTGTTTATATTTCCTATCAAATTAACATACTTGCATTTTAACAGATCATAAAACACACGTGTATAGGTCTAACATATCTTTACAATAACTTTTAAGTTTGCTTACAAATTAGGTACAAATTAACTTTCTTCTAAAATTGACCAACGATAGTTTTTATTATCAAAATAAGCAAAATGAAAATATTTTCCTGACAAATTCATAATACAATAAATATGTATTCTATGATTCTCAATTGTTTACTACTTCATTTTCAAACGATTCAAAAGAATACACGAACAAATTAGCCCACGTTTTATAATTGACGTCACGAAGACAATGAAATCACTCTCATTTAAACACTGAATGATATCAGATATCCAGAAACATCTTAAAATTCCTTTTGTTCTACTTGTAATGTTGACATGCACCACTAAACATGTATAATATTATAAGACAATGAATATGAGTTTTATTTATATCAAAAGAATCTGATTTTATAACTTGAGACAGATACCACCATTCTAAAAGAGAATATTTCATCTCTACTAGTATTCTCTATTTAATCTAGTGTCTATACATTTATTTAATTTGAGTTGTGTAATGTTCATTATGTATAGCGTAATCAATTGTGGAATATGTAATTAATGTAGCGTCTAATTAAGATAAGAAACAATTCCGGTCTTAGCGTTGTTTATAGGCTATCTAACACCTGTTTGGAGTTTTGATGCGTAGCAATCTATTTTCTGAATAGCTCAGTAGTTAAAACGCAAGACTGATGATCTCGAGGTCGTAGGTTCGATACCTACTTTTGCCACTATTATTTTTTAAATTAATTTTGTTTATCTGATGTTTATATAATTTTTCATGTTCATTAATCTTCTTTCAAGAATTTTCATGTTCATTCTGGAATATTCTTTCTCTAACTTGTTTAGTATTCTAGATTGTTCATTGATAGTATTTATATGATGACTGTTTGTACTTCGAGATGTGTGTGTGTGTGTGTGTGTGCTAATTTGTGCTATTGTGTGATGTTGATATACTGATTGTGTGCTATTGTACTTATGATATCGTAAAGCTAACATACTAAGTAGTTATATATTAGTTTGGTTTCTGTATTCTGTGTGGGAAGTGTTTTGGACATATTGTGATATTCTGCTGTGGACATTGGGCATTGGTTTAATTTGAGTGGTGGACAATTGAATTTCAGACTGTGAGTCAAACCTAAATTTCATAAGTTTTGTATTATTATAAATAACAGTTTTTCTTTGATTAACAATTGTCAAATCTTTGCTGCGTTATCGTCTCTGTTGCGTTTAGCTCATAACAGTGTATACAAAGGTACGTTAATACAGTATTATGGGAAATTAACTACAATGAAGGGACACAAAACGATGCAGAACAATATAATAACATGAACAATATTTGTCTATACGGCCACAGAGACGACATCCCAAACAGACATCGGGCATGACAGCTGAACTGGTAGTAACTGAATTAAATAATCAGCTGAAAATCAACTTCACAATCAATCATATCAGTATCGCTCACAGACTGGGTCGATATTTACCGGGTAGAACCAGACCAACAATAGGGCAGTTTGTTCGCAGGGAAGTAAAGGGAATTGTTATGAAAAATGTGAAGGAGTTGAAAAATTCAGAAATGTCGATAGGCCATGACTTAACCAGGCTTAATCAACAAGTTTTACAGTCTATTAGACTCAAGGACAGAGATAAAGAAGAAGACGATAGTTGGTATTCAAACGGAAAAATCTTCATCAGTAAAATAGCTCCAGGAAAAAACGGCAAACTTGAGAACCGATCTTTCCAAATCAAACAACGTGACTTTGCGTATTGGTAACGTTAAGATTGGCCGCAGAAAGAAAGATAAACACAGGAGAACACGAAAGTAGTTATTAGGGACAACAACAAAACAATATCATACTTTAACTAATTTTATTTTATAGTCATACATAGTGGCATATGTAATTTATCTCACTGAGTAATGTCTTAGTTTATCTTTGGCATTTTATGTGCACGACTCCATTAATAAAAGCCAAAAGGTTTGGATACCGGGCATACAAAACCCTGTTAGGGCATCCATAGCAAAACAAACAAATGACACAAAATCAAAACAAGCAAATGGAACAAACTGTATAGCTTTTTGGAACAGTATGTTCTAGAAAATAATTGATCAAAGCAATACTAGTCTTTCAATTCTTCATTCACAAAATAGTCAATTTTCACAAATGTATATGAGCAACAACACAGCATTGACACTGTTGCGCGAAATTGGTTCTGGGAAGCAGAAACCAGTATCGCCAGTATCACAAAATGTCTATTCGCCGGCCGCAAAATGCAAATTTAGCAGACACAACATGTGAAATCTAGTATTTGAAAGTTCATAGAACACATCTCTGGAGTCGCACCGTTGTCGAATTCTCTCTGCTGGTGGTTTTGGCCCAAGCAGTTTTCCTAAAAGATACCTCTTCCGTGGTATTTAGTAGGGCTAGCTGTCTTGAAAAACGTCGCTTTGTTGGCTAATCTGAAAACATATCAAAAGAGGACAGAAACAACAAAACAAGCATGACACTAGTATTAAATTTAAGCTCAAATCTTTGACACTTCACACTCATAATTGACGAGGAGGGCGGGTGGGTTTTTTCAACAACTCATTTCTTCCTTGTTACAATATTCGACGCCAGCGTTAAAAGGATATGACGTAGATACAGTACCTACGTCATAACCAGGGCAGGGTATAAGTTGTTCCCAAATAACAGAGACTATTCTATAGAAATAGTCATCATTATTAGGGACAACAACAAAACAATATCATACTTTAACTAATTTTATTTTATAGTCATACATAGTGGCATATGTAATTTATCTCACTGAGTAATGTCTTAGTTTATCTTTGGCATTTTATGTGCACGACTCCATTAATAAAAGCCAAAAGGTTTGGATACCGGGCATACAAAACCCTGTTAGGGCATCCATAGCAAAAAAAACAAATGACACAAAATCAAAACAAGCAAATGGAACAAACTGTATAGCTTTTGGAACAGTATGTTCTAGAAAATAATTGATCAAAGCAATACTAGTCTTTCAATTCTTCATTCACAAAATAGTCAATTTTCACAAATGTATATGAGCAACAACACAGCATTGACACTGTTGCGCGAAATTGGTTCTGGGAAGCAGAAACCAGTATCGCCAGTATCACAAAATGTCTATTCGCCGGCCGCCACTAGACTTCGGATGGTGAACGGGAGATTTCCCGTTTTCCAGTCGAAGGCTCCGCCAATAACATACAATATTGGCTTCGCCAATATCATACTATTATTGGCTCCGGCGAATTGAATACTTAAAAAAAATTAGTCGTGCCCAGCCATTTCTATGATTTATAATACAACACTGCCATGTAGGTAATTCAACTTAGCAAATAAAGCAGCATTCCAACAAAATATGCATATACTAGCGCTCATAAATCAAATATAACACTATCTGAAACACAATAATTTGGGTAGTAACCATCAAGATCTCGAGTTCAGTGCCATTTCTCTTGGCATGAATTAAGCAAAAGCATTCAAACTGCTCCAAATATGTGCTAGCTAAATGTATATACTTTTGACAGTGCATGTTTTCGAGATATCAATTTAGCAATAACGTTCAAACTGCTTCAAATATGTGCTAGATACATGTATACAATAAGTGCATTCAATCAACTGAACTATAAATTATGCATCAACACATCAACTTTTCAAATATACCTTTCCTGAACCACTCTATGCCATAGGTGTTCGGCGCGCTGATCAGCCACCCACCCCACAACCCTCCCACCCCCCAAAACCATTTAAACTGCAGTATTTTTCATTTGAAACATGTTTTAATATTTGGTATATGCTTTTAATTCAATTACCTTCATTTCCACAAAAAAATAAAAAATTGATTTATATATATACATATTTAGTAAAGGTATGCAACTCGCTGCACATTTTTCAGCACTCATCTTAATAATAATTGAACTCCATAACCCCAACGTTTTTTCCCAATTTTCAATATTATGGTTCTGAAGGGTTGGAGGGCCGCAAAGTGGGCGAGGGTCCCCCGGGGGCAGCCACCAACCAACGCGCCGAAAACATATGCCCAATACAATAGTGACCATCAAGATCGTGAGACCTGCATGACTCTGAGAGCAGATATTTCCAATTGCATTCCATGGGTTCGAATCCTTCCAATTCAACCAACATGTTTAATAATGTTACATTAATCAGGTTTCCATTTGTTTTTAAATCGCATGATGTAAACACTTACACTCCATGCGGTAAAGAAAACTAGCAACAATTTAATGCATCATATCGTCGACAAGGCAGAACACTTGTATTACATTTTAGTATGCTTAGCACCTATTAATATTGTCATTAGAATAGCATGCAATATTAACGTGTAATTTTTTACCCCACAATTGTACATAGGTTGCCACAATTGAACATAGGTTCGAGCTATATTTTTCAATTTGCAGCATTTCACACCACCCATCCTGGTCAGTCCTGGACTGTCTTTCTTACAACTGTGTGAAGCGCTTATTTAAAATAGGTACTTATACTAATATACTTAACTGAGCTGTAAAAAGATTTGAAACAATTAATAGATTTCATGGAATATTTACTAATAAAATATCTTTATTGGCCAAAAACATACTAAATTCCCAAACTCCAAGAATAATGGTTTAAGCTTTTTGTTGGACATAAATTCTACTGCCAGTGTTATCAGCAATTACACAAAATATTCTTTCACTGGTCAGTTTGCAGCATCCAGCTATAAGTGTCAGTTAAAGTTGTTTGATTCTGTATTGGTTATTAGTCAATTCAACCAATTAATAGACTTAAATAAACATTGATTATAATAATACACATGTATTTACATTTTATTTTAATTGAAAGCCACATTCATTAATCTATCTGCAAATACAGAAAGAATTTGCTGATTTTCAGCCAAGACATTTTGATTATCAAATTAAGTAGCTGCTGAAAAAACAATAATAGCCTAATAATATGGTAATTTAAGTTTTGAACAAAGTGAAACCTTAGAACATTGCCAAAGTATTTGCATCATTTTATTTAAACATTGTAAAGTTAGTGCTTTTTATGTGCCTTATTATTTTTATTGTTAATAAAATAATCCAGACAGAAATCAACGAAGTTTATTACCATGAAGATAAAAAGGCAATCATTTTAAGAACAAAAATTATATAAATATCAAGAGCTTATCAATTTATTACAAAATTATAAAAATATTTTTACATTTAATTGACACTAATAGAATGTAAACAGTACTAAACAGTAAACAGTATGTAATAGATATTTTTGACATAATGCATAATGCCCATCCAAGGCTTTAATTATAATGAGTGAACAGGTGAAAGTCAAATAAGTTTAAATCTTGCCATAATTCCTTTCAATTTTTATAATGATTATGTACTTTCCATTTATGAACAATAAATCAATGCCATTGGAAATTACCCAAAATGTTCAATTTATAAAAAGTTTGGGACAGTCTTTTTATATTTTAGGCATACTTATATTTTATCCTTAACATTTTAAAATATCAGCTGTAGGTCAATAACCTTTTTTTCAGTCAATATTTTGAAACATAAACTTAAAAGTCAATTCAGCATAACTTGACCATGACAAAATAGGCACAATGTCATTTTAATATCATAACCATATTATTTTGAAATTTAATAGGGTGTACTTTTCACAATAAAATATTGTTTCAACATGGAAATTAAAGTAAGACGATTTATATTAACTTTTTAAATATCAAACCTCACATTCTCTATTAGTTTACATAAAAATTGGTCTTGCAATTCAACCAAAGTTGGTATTATACTAAAGCCAAGAGAAAATTGTCTTGAATGATTTTTCCTTTGGAACAACATTCAACAAAGAAAAAGTTAAACGTTGAATGCATGATTTGTGTAAATATTATCAACAGTGTTTAACACTAAAATTTAAGAAGCGTGTTCACTTTAATCACTAGCTTAGGGGAATGAGTACCTATCATATAGCATGATATTACAAGAAATCCTAAAGAAATGGAAAACTTTTAACCTCTAAATTTAAAACTTCAACCCTCTAAATTAAAGTTTTAAGTTTAATTATGTGTAGATCTATTGTCAAACTATAAGAAAAAATAAAAAGTAAATGATATACTTTCAAATTTAAAGTTTTATATTTGGATGGTGTTCACTATGACTAAATCATCAAAAGGGGTTCACAATCATTTAATAAATTAGCTATCCATTTATTATATTAAAATATTTATCTTTTTATGTTGTGTAAAGTAAATAAAAGGTGCAATGGAAAATAAATTTTATAATGAAAAGTGAACTACAAACTTGTCAACTCAAAATTGCAATAAATTGTGTGACAAATATAATTTGTTATAAATCTGTACTGTAATGTAGCCTACACCATGAATTATAAAACAACATAGTCTATTTAAATTATTATTATATTATTAATTTATTATTATCAATAATTTATTATTATTATTATTATTATTATTATAATTATGAATTCATGATTGTCTTATTATTATCATTAGATCACATGATCATTATTTTTATTATTATTACTATTATCAATTCATTATTATTATTACTAATTTATTATTATTATATCATCATCATTAATAATTTATTATTATTATCAATTCATTATTATTATTATTATTACTATTATTTATTTATTATTTTATTTTTATATATAATGTTTATTAATTTACTATAATTATTATTATCTAATATCTTACTCATGTGACTGATGTTGCATTGAAGTCTGCATCTTTTTAATTATTTGTGCATTATTAATTTATCAATTTCTATTTAATGTGATTTTAACCCCTTCTTATCCAACATAATTTGCTTATTATGCATACTTAATTTTACCATGAAAACAATAGGTCCTAAAATAAGGCAATGTATTCCACATCTATGATAACAAATACTGAAATATAACTGAATAATTAATTTGTTCAACTTGTAGATCTAAACCTAGGTTTCACATTGTAAAATAATGTATAAAATAAACATTTAAACAGGAAATACCTCACCTAATACTGTAAGGAACTAAACTACTAGCTCTACTAACATCTGTCACCAATTTATCTCATACAACAATTCATCAAATGTCAGGAAGTCCGCACAAGACGCTGCTGATCACCATCGCATTTATTTCCACATTTCCCATACAGACCAGTAGTGTATTGTCTTTTCATCACATTCTACCAATCTCGTCCAGCAAAAAGAAAATTATAGATCTATTTTGAAGATTTAAAAGCAAATAAAATATAGTTTAAAACTGATTAGCTAATAATAACTGATTATTATGAACCTGTTAGATTAATAGACACATTTTTCCTAATTCAGGACAATTAGCACAAGTTAACAAAAAATTCTCGCTTCCACCATTCTTAAACGCCATTGAAAATAGCAAAGTGCACCTACTGACCTAGCTAGATCATCGTATTATTTATGTAGATCTATCATAGATCATTATTTTTTTAAAGGTTTTTCATTACAATCATCATCGTTACATCAGTAACTAATAACACCGCGAATGATTTAACATTATAAGCGAAATAGACATAGCTTAAAATGAATAGCCGTGGGGGAGAGTAGATCCATGGATCGTCATCGTAAAATTGTCAATTTAGCATCAGCATAAAGCTAGACAAAGTACAATTCACAAAACAATGAATATAAATAATTTAAATTTAAACTGTTCTCGACAACAATCTGTTGAATATCTAAATCTGAAAATTGAATAAGAAAACTTCTCTGTCCATATAATATCCTGCTTGATTCAGTGTTCCATGTTCCACCAAAGAACAAATCCGCTTCAATCGTGGAAAAAATATCAACAAAATTGCTGCTTATAGGGCACACAGAAAATCACCGACGTCTTATCGATTCATATCTAGAAGATATTACTATCGATTGCTGTTTTGATCAGCGATTTTTTCCATTTTTTTCAACAACTCATTTCTTCCTTGTTACAATATTCGACGCCAGCGTTAAAAGGATATGACGTAGATACAGTACCTACGTCATAACCAGGGCAGGGTATAAGTTGTTCCCCAAATAACAGAGACTATTCTATAGAAATAGTCATCAGTACGCAGACAAAGTGACAATGTCCATGACTTTAAACAATGAAAATGTGTAATTATAAGATAATGAATTTCAGCTGTAAATGAATATCGATTTTTTTAAAGGATGAAATATATTTATGTATTTGGTGGGGTTTTTTTTAATGAAAAAAAAATAGCTTTAAAGTTATGAGTTAATGGTTAAATATTATAAAATGAAAACTGTCCAGTAAAGATCTCGCATATTTTAAATTTCGTGAGTAAATGTGTACAGTATCAAAATATGTTTAATGAGAATCTAACGTAAATAAAAATTTGAATATTGAACCACCACGTATCCAGATATCTATCAGTCTACCAGTCTTATGTTCTATTTTTGTATAAAACGATAACATAGATATAAGGCAGACGACAACTTTTATACAGACGATACTTTTGCGATAGTATACATCAGTTTTATTAATTTTTAATGTTAAAATTCTTTACATAAATATCATTTAGATATTAAAAATTAAAAGAGCTCTGTTTTGGAGGGTTTTTTAAGACTTACAGCAAATCATTGTCATTTAGAATTATACACTGCCTAGATCTAGCTAGATTCTACGGAAGCGTCCTGGTGCCAATTTAACATAAAAAAGAAAACTCCTACGCAGGACTTTGTAACTCCTACGTAGGACTTAATAACTCCTACATAGGAGATAAAAAGCCTAATTAGGAGTTTATAACTCCTACGTACGACTTTATAAGTCCTACGTATGACTTTATAACTCCTACGTAGGAGATATAAAAACCTAATTAGGAGTTTTAAAGTCCTATATAGGACTTACAAACTCGTAGCGTAGGACTTTATAACTCCTACCGTAGAAGTTAAAAAAGCCAATTTGGCAGTTTGTAAAACTCCTACATAGGACTTTTTAAGTCCTTTACGTAAGGGACTTCATGACCCTACGTAAGGACTTTATAAAGTCCTACGTAGGACTTTATAACTCGTACGTAAGTAGAGATAAAAAAAAAACCTAATCAGGAGTTTTTAAAGTACTACGTAGGAGTTTAAAAAAGTCCTACGTAGGAGGTTTATAACTCCAAAGTAAGGACTTTATAAGGTGTTTCCTCTACGTAGGAGTTATAAAAGTCCTACCGTAAAACTTATAACTCCTTAATTTTAAGGCTTTTTTTTATCTGCTACGTAGGAGTTACAAAGCCCTACGTAGGATTTACAAAGTCCTACGTAGGAGTTAAAAAGTCCTACGTAGGAGTTTAAAAGTCCTATGTAGGAGTTAAAAAGTCCTACGTAGGATTTAAAAAGTCCTACGTTGGAGTTATAAACTCCTAATTAGGCTTTTTTATCTTCTACGTAGGAGTTACAAAGTCCTACGTAGGAGTTATAAACTCCTAATTAGACTTTTCTATCTCCTACGTAGGAGTTTTCAATTTTTATAAAACATGTTTAATTGGCAACAGGACGCTTCCGTAAGATTCTCACACGCAGAAAAATTTATGTGCATTTGCTATGAAATGTACATGTTCTATATTTTAACTGATAAATGATACATGTATAATAATATCTTTAGATTTTTCGTACTGATTCCTCATACGAGATTGCATAAAACTCATCAATACATTAGTTATACTTAATATCTTTCACGTTTATAGTCTATGTTGATAATGATCCCATATATATTTACTTAAAAACACATTGTACCACAGAAAAAATCCTTTAGAGGAATAAAAAATTAAAAAACATTTTTAGAAGCCATAATGGGGTTTTTTAAAACATAGGAAGAATGAATTTTTTTTTTAATTGAATGTTTAATATTTTGGAATTAAAGAAAAACAAGTATATCAAAAATTTTTTGGAGGCCCCGAGCTTTTATATATATTTTATATAAATATAAAAGTATTTATTAAATTTTATTAAAAGCGAAAACAAAAATGAAAATTCGAAAATCTTTGCAATTTCGTATTATGAAGCTTTTGGAATAAAAAAAGCGGAAAAAAAACAAAGCACATTAAAAACTTTCAACCAAAAATTTTTTATATCGCACAAATATATAAATTGAAACATTTTATTTTGTTCTCCCAATATGAATATAATTATTCAAATGTTTAAGTATCATTATCATGCTATTTTTTTAAACAAGTTATATATTTGTTCATACATGTATGCGCATAATTTGCCATCTTGCCATGAATGATTTAATTGATCGTATGCTTAATTGATGTAATGCTCATAAGTCAAATGTGATTTATTGCTTAACAAAGCTTCTTTTTCATACCTTTTTATATTCTCTTAAAGTCTAAATTTTAAAAATGATGAAAGAAATGAAAATATAAATAGACCTGACTTCATGAATACATAAACTAACGAGAAAATAAATGTTCCAATCACAGACAATACATTGCGTATGTAATAAAATTCCTTAAAAATAAACAAGTCATTGGGTACGACAATATAGTAAATGAACATATCAAAGCAACATTTATAAATGAAAAGAATAATTGTTAAAATTTTAAATCTTAAATTAGAGACTGGTATTATTCCTGAATTATGAACTATTGATATAATTAACCGAATATATGACAAGAAAAGCATTGATGCAAATATTAAAGACGACGGCAAAACATATCTGATCATTACTTGCACCTAGATTCTTAATAGAAGAAATGAAAATGTGACATAGAGGCTAGGACCCTGTTCAAGTTTAAACTTGGACCCAAAAAGAATAGACTATGTCTCTTGTCAAGATGCCAGATACCAGATACAAGTATAGCTGAGTTATTGGCATGTAACAAAAGCTTAATGCTTATGATTGAAGACATTCTGTTTTTCTCTATTTCTATGTCATTGACATATATGAAAAATAGGAATTATGATGGAACCCTGTTTGAACCAAAAAGGAAAATTGGAAACCCCAGTAGTGGGAATCAGTAACCAGCCACATCCCACCAGCTTTGTCCTATTCAGGAAACATAAACTTGAAACTACTATTATTATTTATTGTTATTACTTTTGCCAGATGCTTGAGGTTTCATGTGCATTATGGTGTTAACTGTATCAATTGCCTTTTGTATATCTAAAAGTATCATGCCTACAATATTGCACTTGTCCATTTCATATCTATGTCACAGGGTGAGAAAAATGTGCAGCCTACCGGGACCCGAAACCCCGGGCCCTCGGGAAAACCGTTCCAAGGCTCTACCGACTTTAAACTATCCGGCCCCTTAGCATTTTTTCCCCTTTTTAATTTGGAACAGTTCTGAACCCAGACATACCCTTTAAACCCCAATATTGAAATTGGGCCCCGAATTTACAATGCTTTCAGGGGCAATGCCCAATTGAAAATCTGAAACTATAAGCACACGGTTCCCCCCTTGGGGGCCAAATGTCCCCAAAGGGGGTGAAAATGTGAAACCTGACCGGGGCTCGGGAACCCCCGGGCCTTCCGGGAATCCGTTTCCCCGGCTTTTAACCCACTAAGGGTATTTCCCGGCCCCCTTACACATCTTTTCCCCTAAATTTGGGAACCCGTTCTAACCGTGGGCATACTTCCCCCAAAAATTAAATTTAAATTCGTCCCCCGAATTTCACAATTGGGTTTTACAATTTCAATTAACAGTTAAAATTAATTCCCTTTAAAATTTAAAAAAAAAAGAAAAAAAGAAAAACTTTCATACTGTCTTTAATTTAAAAAACTTTTTTATATGTTTTTTTAATTCTGTTTACTAAAAAAAATGCTGAGACAGTTAGATAATGCCAAATTAATTTTTTCCCGGTTTAATTTAAAAAAGTGAAAATAAAAGTACTATATCAAAAAAAAAGTAACAAATTTTTTTTAGATAAGAAATTTTTATGATGTTGGGTTTGGGGCATGTTTCATTTTTTAAAACACCCGAGCCCCCTGAAAATACAAAAAAACCCGGGGCCACTTTGTTGTATTTTTTTATATTTTTTGTCCCTTTCGCCCGGTTACTTCTTCGTACATTTTCGGTTTTTTTTGTAGCATTTAAAACCCGCCCCCCATCCAAATTTTTTCCACTGGAAACAATCACCCCTATGAAAAAAAATCTGCCCGAACCTGGAGATTAAAAAAAGGGGCTCTCCATTTAAAAACAAACACCGGCTGTCCTTTTTAAACTTCCCCCCTGTTAGAAAAAAATTTAAAAAAAACAATTCCCGAATATGACTTACTGAGGGGCTTGTAAAATTTAAACTTATTTCAAACATTTTTTTCCCTTTTAAAAGGGCCATACTAACCCTTTCTAGGGAGAGAAGTTGGGATATTTTATATTACCATGCAACCGTCCCCGGGGGATTTCCCCCGTTGACCCTTTTTCATGGGAATGGGTACTAATTTTAAACCCCAAATGCTGAAAAGGTCATACCCGCTATATCTCACACGTTCAGAAAATAAAATATTTTGAAAAATACAGTAAATAAACCTCTCCTAAAGATAGGCATATAACCACAACGTACAGGCTAAGTCACCCTTTACAACATTTCTTTCACTCTATTGCAAATAAATTGTTTAGCCAGCTTACACTGGGTATATACCTATAAACTGTAGAGTAATAAACACATGTATTATTATTTATATATTTTAATGTAAATATGATAATCAAGATCAACAAGGAAAGGTGGCGTTCAGTAAACGCAACCCCACACGACCCAGCGACTAGAATCACTTTAATAATAATGTCATAACTGTAACTCTGTAAATACAGATATATTATACAGTCTCATCATAGCTATAGATATCAATGTATGGGTAATTAATAATTCCAGTACATGGATGGAAGTCAAAATCTAGTAGAAAGAAAACTATGGTGTATAGAATAAAAGTAAAAACAAATCTCAAATAGTTTATATCATATAAAGATTGAGCTGTGTCTTAGCATTTACAGAAAATGATGAAAAATATTGGAATTACCCAAACTGGACTTTTTTGTGGTTTGCGGCATTTTCTGTATTTTGTTTATAACCCATTACTTCATGACCATTTTGTGAAAAATGGCTGTTTTCGTTGAAAAGCCTCCTGTTAAAAGTTAAAATTTCTATGACACTATGAAAAAGGCTTTTCAAGGCTGCTTAAACTTGGCACAATGACAGTGGGGCAAATACATTGCACACGTACCACTGCGCACGGTAGGTGTGCTTACACATTACACGTTAGCTTAAGCCTCATAAAACAGAAAAACTAAAGTGTTAAAACAGATAATAATTTATCATACCAGCTTCACTGGATAAAATCCACAATGAAATGCAGCACAAAACAACAGAACCTAATGCACGCATATTTTAAAATAATTTTATGTCCACTTTATTTCATGATCGGTTTAAATGCACGGTAAATTCACAGAATAGAAACATAAGCTGTAGAACAACCGGATATAAAATAGGTCAAGTAGAAACGGAGGTTCCCTACATTATTATAGAAGAGTACGAAATCCTAATAGTGTCAAATGAAATAAAAAATAAAAATACAAAGGCGTTATAACGCGAATAAAGGCGTTATTACGCGAATCAAAAGGCGTAATAACGCAAATAAAGGCGTTATAACGCGAATCAAATGGCGTAATTACGCAAATCAAAAGGCGTAATAACGCGAAAAAAGGCGTAGCAACGCAAATAAAGGCGTAGCAACGCGAATAAAGGCGTTATAACGCGAATCAAAAGGCGTAATAACGCGAATCAAAAGGCGTAATAACGCGAATAAAGGCGTAATAACGCGAATCAAAAGGCGTAATAACGCGAATAAAGGCGTTATAACGCGAAATGAAAGGCGTAATAACGCAAATCAAAAGGCGTAGTAACGCGAATAAAGGCGTTGTAACGCGAACCAAAAGGCGTACTAACGCCAATTAAAACGCATTATAATGCCAATTTAATACCATATTTATACTAATCAAATGGCCTGGTAACGTAAGAAAGCAAGACCAATATTGATCTGAATTTATTCCTCAAGATATAAACTCGTATAGAATAATATAATATATATTTACAATAACTAACATTCCATTAGCGCAGTAATAATGCAAACTATTTGTCATAAACTAATGAAGACTCTTTAATATTTGCCAATTTAAGGTGTCTGGGGGCCTTATAGGTCCATTGGACTGGACGTAAATACAGTTAATCTGAATTCGCGTGTATCATATATTGCTTTTACACATGTCACTATAGTAAATGAATTTCTTTTCTTTTCTTATCTTATCTTGTCTTATATGTGCGTCATATGTTCAATTATCTTCGGATATATCCTATTTGATTACCTTATAACATCTAGTATATTCTAATTATGTGAATGCCATTCCTTATTAAGCTATAGGTAATATGCTATAGGTAACAAGATTTGGGAAAACGTAAGGTATAAGCTAGTCACATTAGGGTGATTATTGATAAGTACGTTTGAATTGGGGATAGTGTTTCAGTTAAGTCACATTCCCTTCTTTGTCTATGTAGAAAAGTATCTATAGTTGGGTGAAAGTTAACCTTTAATCTGACGAAAGCATTTCCTAATAAAAGATTTAAAAAATCAGACTGTGGCCTTAGGACGTATCCGTACAGAATTGAAAATAAAACGTACGCCTTGATCGATTTATTTAGATCAAATTGTTCTTCCTATCTTACATTACTAGGCCACGGTTTGGAATTTATATGGTATTAAATTAGCGTTATAACGCCTTTTGTTTTGCGTTATTATGCCTTTTGGTTCGCGTTATTACGCCTTTTGATTCGTGTTATAACGCCTTTATTCACGTTATTACGCCTTTTGATTCGCGTTATAACGCCTTTATTCGCGTTAGTACACCTTTTGATTCGCGTTATAACGCCTTTATTCGCGTAATTACGCCTTTTGATTCGCGTTAAAACGCGAATAAAGGCGTTACTACGCCTTTTGATTCGCGTTATAACGCCTTTATTCGCGTTAGTACGCCTTTTGATTCGCGTTATAACGCTTTTATTCGCGAAATTACGCCTTTTGTTTCGCGTTATAACGCGAATAAAGGCGTTACTACGCCTTTTGTTTCGCGTTATAAAACCTTAATTCGCGTTATTACGCCTTTTGATTCGCGTTAAAACGCGAATAAAGGCGTTATTACGCCTTTTGTTTCGCGTTATAACGCGAATAAAGGCGTTACTACGCCTTTTGATTCGCGTTGCTACGCCTTTTTTCGCGTTATTACGTGCCTTTTGATTCGCGTTATAACGCCTTTATTCGCGTTATTACGCCTTTTGATTCGCGTTATAACGCGAAACAATAGGCGTAATTATGCGAATCAAAAGGCGTACTAACGCGAATAAATGCGTTATAACGCGAATCAAAAGGCGTAATAACGCGAACCAAAAGGCGTAATAACGCATAACAAAAGGCGTTATAACGCTAATTAAATACCATATAAATTCCAAAAAGTGGCCTATTAATGTATGGAAGGAAGAACAATGTTGATTTAAATGAATTGATCTAGATTTACGTTTTATTATATGCCCGAAAGAATTTCGGGCATATTATGTTATACCCCCTGGCGTCCGTACGTCCGAGCAAACATTTGTGGTTTAGGGGCTATATAACAGTAAAGAGAACAAAAGAGAACAATAGGTTCAATCCGTGATCAAAGGGTTTATGGGCTAGTAGCCCTTAAGAGAACAAAGAAAATAACAAAGAAAATAGCCCCTAAACCCAAAATGTTGGAACGTGCGTCCGTCCGTCTGTATGTCTGTCTGTCCGTTCGTGCGTAAGCAATTTGGTTTCGGGAGCATAACTTAAGTACCATTTGGCCCACAATATTCAAACTTCATAGGAGGATTGTTATTTGAAGGAGGTAATACTTTATAACCTATAAGTCACCAAGTCATCTTATATTGGCAAATATTAAAGAGTCTTTATTAGTTTATGACAAATAGTTTGCATAATTAATGTGCAAATGGAATGAAAGTTATTGTAAATGTATATTGTATTATTGTATACGAGTTTATATCTTGAGCAATAAATTCAGATCAATATTGGTCTTCCTTTCTCGCGAATTTGATTAGTATAAATATGGTATTAAATTGGCATTATAATGTGTTTTAATTTGCGTTATACGCCTTTTGGTTCGCGTTACTACGCCTTTATTCGCGTTACTACGCCTTTTGATTTGCGTTATTACGCCTTTATTCGCGTTATTACGCTTTTTGATTCGCGTTATTACGCCTTTATTCGCGTTATTACGCATTTTTATTCGCGTTATAACGCCTTTATTCGCGTTACTACGCCTTTTGATTCGCGTTATAACGCGAATAAAGGCGTTACTACGCCTTTTGATTCGCGTTATAACGCCTTTATTCGCGTTATTACGCCTTTTGATTCGCGTTATAACGCCTTTATTCGCGTTGCTACGCCTTTATTCGCTTTATTACGCCTTTTGATTCGCGTTGCTACGCCTTTATTCGCGTTCTTACGCCTTTTGATTCGCGTAATAATGCCTTTATTCGTGTTTTAACGCCTTTGCATTTTTATTTTTTATTTCATTTGACACTATTAGGCTTTCGTAGAAGAGCGTGTGAGACGTTATGGAATGTTGTTGTTTTTTGGTGTTTTTTTGTTGTTATTTTTTGTTGTTTTTTTTGTTGTTTTTTGTTGTTGTTTTTTTTTTTGTTGTTGTTGTTGTTTTTGTTGTTTTTTTGTTTGTTTTTTTATTGTTTTTTTTTGTGTTGTTTTTTTTTTTTGGGGGGGGGGGTTGTTTGATTGTTTGTTTGTTCTTTGGGGGTGATTATGTTTGTCTGTTTGTATGTTAGTTTTTTTTGTTGTTTTTATTTTATTTTTATTTTTTTTGTTTTGTTTGTTTGTAGTTGATTTTTGTTTTTTTTTGGTGTTGTCTTTTTTTTAAACTACTTTGTTTCTCTCAACAATAATACAGTACCAGTTCTTGTATATTAAAAATCAAATACTTGTTGGTTTAGGTATATTAGCGCATGCGCTGACTTCTGGTCTCTAATAAAACCACTTATCTATTCATCTTCTGTTTCTTGGAAGAGCATTGATGTATATACATGTATATATTTTCTTAGTAGAGAGGAAACAAAAATTGACGAGTATGAACACACAGTAAATTTTTATCTAACAAACGCAATAAAAATGTTAAATTAAACGCTGAGATTTGTTGAGTCACTTTATTCTAAATGTCGATCTAAAGTTACGTTATTTTAAAGATAACACATGAACCTTTGTTTCTATTAGCCTTGTATATAAACTTACCTATTTCTTAACCTTTGTTACACTTGTTGCCATGTACATTTACTTATGAAAATGTGAGTGTTATTTTATGTTTATTATGTTGTGATTAACTTAATAATGTAACCTATTATACGTTACCTTTTCTGTTGGTCGTGTACATGAGATTTGTTTCTCTGTTTATCATGTATATGCACTTATAAATCAGTGAGAATTTATCATTGTTTGCCATGTACATTAATTTATTAATATAAGTAGTAAGCGATTTGTTAAGTAGTAAGCTCTTTGTTTTCTCTGTTTTGTACGAAAGACCGGTGGGGACAATTCATCTTCATCGATGTACACGAATTCACGATTTCAACATCATGAATTCACAGTTTTAACTTCACGATTTCAACTTGACGTATTCACGAGTTTAACTTCACTAATTCAAGATATCAACTTCATGAATTCACGATATCAACTTCATGAATTCACGATTGCAACTTCTTGAATTCACGATTTCAACTTCATGAATTCACAATTTCAACTTCACGAATTCAATTTCGTGATTATATATTTGCGCATCTGCACACTATACCGTACTATTTTATACACGGAAAGCCCTCGCGGGGCCGCTCTTAGATATCCTGTAAGACGTGAATGAATTAATTGAAATCACAATAAAATCAATAAAAAGTATATATCTAACGAGTTTGAAAAAAAAACTTAGAAACAAACGATCGCAAATTTACAGCCCTTTCCGTCAGTTTTCGGATAAGAACCTCGAACACAATAACTCATACACGTCATACATTTTATCTGAGAGCGCTACAGCACTGACAATGCCTATGGCTCCGCACGGACTTTTCTCAATTACATTGCACTACATTCTATTGCAGAACATTACATAATTACATTACATTACACTAGATCTCAATCATATCTGAGTTAGCGTAGTCCGGTATAGACACGGGGGTGGAACCCTATATGTATCTCAAAATTGAGCATCGGTAAAAATTATATGTGAATATCCGCTGCACCAGATGTGAAGCATAACACCAGATGTGACTGTAAAAATAGGTCAATTGCAAGGAAAGTTTCATCTTTTGAAGCATTTATATAAAATTCAATACTTTTTTAAAGAAAATCGAAATGTAATTCTACCCTCCTGACTCCCCTCTATATTACCCATTTTTGTTTTGGATTTCTATGCAGACTTCATCGAGATATTATTTCCATCGTGGGTTCCGGTGTGTCCAAAACATGCAATGTGAACGAAGAAAATGTCACTAAACAACTAAAAATACGAGATTTTCGAAATCTCACTACAGACCGATGCTTAACATTCAGACAAATCCTGATTTAAACATTTATTGAGATTTGGCTACAAACGAAGGAATCGCTGCTCAAAATAAATTGCATTTGAGCTTCATATGTGATGAAGAGATCCATAAGTGATGTAGGAAACATCAGATCTACTGTAAAATGTTTCATGCCAATATCGAAGCTTTAGCCTTTTTCATTTCGGAGGAGACGATATTTAAGTTTTAAGTATAAAAACATAAGTAAAATCTATTATCTCTGGTATTGGGCCAATTTTAACACTGGGGACGAAATGTGAAAAATTTGGTAGAGAACCTTTAGATAATATCATATACCAAATGTCAAAGCTCTAGACAAGAGAATTTTTGAAGCTACTTTTTTGCCGTGATATACCTAGTAACGGACAAGAAGCATAAGAACAACTTGGGGACCACCCAACAATCATTCCTGTAAAGTTTGGTTAATGAGCAATTGGCTGCAGGAGAGGTGTTGTTTTAAGAAATTGTTGACCACGCACACCGCACGACAACGGACGATTTTTTTTTGTGGGGGGGGGTGCAATATTGTGATTTCTTAGGAAATTGAAATTTGAAGATGTACAAAATGCATTATCAAGTATTGAAAGCTTCGAAAAACATTCTGGTATACAACTTAATATGCACAAGACACAGGCGTTCAATTAGGATTACGGAATAAATTTGCGAATTTTAATTAAACTGTCATTACATGAAGCAAAAAAAAGAAAGTTTTGGTGCATACTTTGGCACAAATAGAAAAAAATGAGAACAATTAAATTGGAAATTGAAAATTAAAAGATGTAAAAACTTAATTAATTCATGGACGAAAAGAAACTGACTTTTTATGCGCGAATCATAGTCAGAAAACCAATATTGCTTCCGATATTTACCTATTTAATGCAATCATCATACTTTCCAGAAGAAATACAGGGGAAAAAAATATCTTTATTAACGTTCTTTTGGTACAATAGCGGGACAATAGCACAAAAAGGAAAATGAAAAAGATATATCATTGATACACACTTTTGAAAAGGTGATTTTAACATGATTGACATCGTAGGATTTGTCACTTAGCTCTACATAAATGGGTACAATCTCTACTGGAAAGTCACGGGTGAGGAACTGATACACGAAAGATGGAGTTTTTATGATAACTTCTCAGGTGTTCGTGTGAGAACTGTCATGGAGTTCCCAGAAACAGAAAACGTTGCGGATTTCGTCGGAAAACGTTTGTTTATACCAAAGAAACACTTTTCATCTTTAGAAAGGTTTTGAGGTGCCACTGTAAACTTTGATGGTGGCATAGTTACTTAATCTTTATTACTTAATTGTAATGAAAGCTATATATTTATTACTGGCAAACTTCTTTAACAAGGCCATCGCTACCACAAATTGCGTAAATATTTAGAAAGTTCTGCCATCGTAATTCAGATTTTATTCTAAATTTTGATTTTAATCATAAATCAAATTTTACAACTAGATATTAGCAAGCCTGATAAATAATGAGATACACTCAGATATTGTTTATTAATTGCGTAAGGTTATTGGGCATAGTAATTTTTCTGCTGTCTTCACTAAAATGATCAAACGTTTTATTAAAACAGTATGTGACCCAATTATTGTAAGACATACCACAGGCTTGGTGTTCAATCCTGTCACAGTTGGACGCTACGCTTTCCTCTTCCGATTGCATCTGACAAACAAATTGGACACTCTATAATGATCCGCTCGTAAAGCCTTTTGGACTGAATTGTTCTAATTTTAGTCTTCTGTTTTACTTCGTCGGGGCCTTGTAGGTGATTTTGTTGTTGCTCTGCCTTTCTTAAATGCGGGTACTTTTGTTAAGGCCATTGGGCTGTACATTCTTTTTGTATATTTTCATGATTAGTTATGTCTTGATTTATTTCGTCTGCCCATGACAATTGAATTTCATACGTGAACATATTTGGGCTAAAGTGAGGTTTGGCGCGCCTTTTAAAAGTTAAATCTCTTCAGTGGTTTTATAAGTACTGACCGCCCAAGGCGGTAACCCTCTATGTTGCTTCATATGTTTCGCATGTATGTCTTATGATTTGTTTGTTGTTTATTTTAACACGTTTTGTGATTTCTTATCTTGTAAAATTGTCGTTAACGGTGAGTATTTCTTTTTCTCTCCCCACATGTCCCATTTTATGCCCCCGACCCAACCGTTTCCTTACTGTCCATTGCCGTTTGATTTCCATGTCGGAACTTTTAGTTCTTATACATGCCCCTCCCCTCCTTTCATTGCCCTTATGCCCCCTCCTGTTTTTGGTTCGGTGCCTACCGGGTGCCCTGCTGGATAGCTGTGTTGTAAATGGGTTGCATGCTGTGTTTGTCGCCTTGCCTTTTTAATATTTGTTCTCATTTTGTAAATAAATAATACATTTAAGACTTTATTTGTGAAACTACAATGCATAGAGCTTAGGTATTTGACATGTAGCATTGCCTTGTTGGCCTCTAAAACACCGATATAACTTATGTTCCGGCCATCACTTAGTTGATATTGCCTTGTATGAGAAAACACATTTTAGTCTTATCTTATAAAACTTCAATGCCTGGAGTTTAAAATTTTGTAATGCAGCATTGTGTTATTGACCTCTATTAATTTAATATAAATCATGCCCCTGGGGTCAATATTGGTCCAACCCTGGGTGACATATTCAAAAAGGCTTTTATAGAAATTTTCTGTTTATTCTTATCGCATGCAAGTACTATGCCATGAGCTTAGATATTTGATATGTAGCGTTTCCTCATTGACCTTCGTTAAACCGATAATAAGTTTTAATCATGCCCTTGTAGGTCATATAATATTATACGGATATTTCAGATAAAATATTTTTCTGACAAGTTTCTTCATTGGTGCTCTTCCCTATTTTAATTACTGAAAAAATATATTCGGGTGTATATTGCCCTGCTTTGATGGAGCTCTTGTTCTACTACTTTATCAGATTCAAAAAATTCTGAATCAGGTGGTTAATTTTTTAGCATCTGCATTAGTTTAACTAAAACACAAGTCTAAACGTGTAATTGTGTAATATCCTTCTCAGACATACATGTAGCAGTTAGGTACTATAATGTGAGCCATTGTTCAAATAGAATTATGATATGACCTACTATATTAATTCATTATAAGGAACAGTAAAAATTGACAACATATGTGAGATGTAAAGGACAAAATTAACATAGCGGTTTAAGACAATTCTTTCTGAACAGAGGTACTCGTATAACATCAAAAGTGTAAAACTGACGTTAATCAAGTATTAAACATGGTATGGAAACCTTCATATTCAAACGCATGTCCGCATGGAAGTGATCAAATTTCCACGCTCTTTTCAACAAAAATAGAAGTTAACAGATATCAATATGTTAAAATGGCATTGCTATTATAAAACACTATGCACTACCATGGTCAAAATATAATATAATGCATTTATATCTTATGCATTTTTTTTTTATTGCAGTAATCTTTTCGATATCATATATTTTTCCAATCAGATACCACGTGTAAAATCATCTGATTCGTGTATCCATGTAATTAGCTCAGACCAAAATAAGCGACATGAAGATTTTCTCTAAAAATGATGAATAGTTTTGTCAACTGACAAGTTCATAAATGACATTTAGTGTGATTATAGTTTACTATTAAAATATTCACTATCATCAAATTTTATGAACTGTTCCTATTTGTAAATGTCAGTCATGACATGTCATCGTAATTAATTTTGTCAATAATACAGAAGTCCTAACTAAGACGGCTTCAATAACCCCCATAATCACTGTCTCCACCGTCTTCATTGTCGTCTCCGTAGTAATTTTCGTAGTCGCCGTAGCCTCCGTCATTTCCGCTGTCTGTGTTATTTCTTTCGGCTTCTATTTCTGCTGAAGTACAATTTCGACAGTTAGGATTCTCCTCAATCAGTTCATCATACATATCATAGTAGTCGAGGTCCACTTGAGATGGCTTCTTTGTTGTTGTTGTTGTTGTTTTTTTAGGTTCTCCAAACAAGGCATTACCATTATCATTACTTTTGTAATCGTAGGCATCTTCCTTACAACACTGAAACATCATGTATAAACATTTTATTGGTGTCACAAAATAAAAGAGAAAAAGAAAAACACAAAACGTTCCCAAACCTCTACTAATTTTCCGATATAGAATAACTTCCTGTTGTTAAATGAGTGAAATGAGCTTATTTCTTTTCAGGCATAGACATAGATACTGCAGTGTACATAACCACCGACTGTAGTGTATCATCGACAAATATTTGTTAACTATTTACTTTTGACTACAGTATATGTTAATTTTATATTCACTTCAACATACTTTTATATCAAGAAAATGACAAGTGTGCGTTTGCCAACATTAAATCACACACTTCGAGCACTTGAAAAAATATCACAAAGTTTTCCAAGATATCTATAACTTAAAGTAAATGGCGATTATTTGCACATGAAATGATTTTCAATGGTTAAATGTTTTAAAATGGTTTAAAAAGACCCATACAAATACGCGCGCTACAGTTTTCTCAGTGCTGGATAGTCAAACAAGGGAAATAATAAAGCAAAACAGACTTTCAGGATTATCTCCCCTACCGCTACAATTTGACTGAATAACTACTAGTGAACGTGAAAAATTTTTATATACACTAAGTCGAATTTGTAAACGTCCAGTCTATATCGTATGATTCTGGTAAAAATCAGCAATGCTTAAGTTAGAAAATTTGCATGTGTAATTTCAATGTTAGTTTTAAGTATCCTACATGAAAAAATCGTGATTTTACAGCGAGGTTAATTGTCGTTAATGTACAAAATGGTAGTATTTTATTTTCAATATAAAATTGATCCATATACATTTCCTAACTAAAAAAATCATACAATATGGCTAGGATGAATGTTCAAGACCGTGGACGGGCCATTGGTATGCTACAAGCTGGTTTATCTATCCGACAGGTACGTCAGTTAATTCTTATTCTTATTCCTGGTGTTCGCGAAAATCGTGGAATGATTTAAGCCCAGGATAATGCATTCTGTCACGTTTCTAGAGGTACCATGGCAATAACGTAAGGACTCTCCAATGGCCTGCAAGAAGTCCTGATTTAAATCCTATCGGAAGTATTTGGGATCTTCTAAAGAGACAAGTAAGAGGCCGGACACAACAGTTAAATATTGCCGACCTAACTGAGGATGTTATCTAGGTACGGGCTGCAATGCCCCAGCAGTATCTTCACAGATTTATTATATCCATGATGTCAAGGTTTCGTTCCATTATTGCCGCTGTCGGAGGACACACAACCTATTGAATGTCGAGCTAAATCTGATGAAAGACAATGTTATTTCTCGCTCTCACGGTTGTTTAATTTCTTTAGATGTCTCTGGTTAAAACATATCTTTATGTCTGATGAAATTTTCATTTGATATTTGGAATAAATTCTATCATCTCATGGAATAAAAATATTAAGCCAAATCTATTCTTTTTTAAATTCTGTAAAATATAAGGTAGACGTTCAGAAATTCGGTTCAGTGTATTTGAGAAATGTTCCTTGACAAAACTTTTGACCAAGAAAATCAAAATTCAAAGCAATAAAGTAACTGAATAAAGTAAAAAAGTTATCTACCCTTTAAAAGTGCATTCCAATTGAAAAACTAAAAAATATATTTAAGTTTAAACAGTTCAATTTTGACAGTTTTATCAAAAAGGAGCATTACTTTGCAAAAAGGAACATCTGGTGTAATATTTTGATAGTGCGTATCTACATATCCAGTTTGAAGTGAATCGATTTGATAGTTATTTGTAAAATGAACTTTAAACAGAAAAGTTGACCAAGGCTTAGAGTTTAAGTCGCAAAGGGTATATAACTGTGTAAAAAATAATTTTCGGATTATCTGCCCTTTTAAAATGGCGTCTTTTTATGACAAAAAACATGTATACCAAGTTTGAAGTGAAATAGCTTTAATCGTTTCTAAAAAACGGACATTAACGAAAAGGTAATCGAACGCCGACGAGAGGGTCATGATAATTGCTGCACTTAGTGGAGCTAAAACTGACAGATAGAGATGTACTATTCAAAAAGTTAATGAAGAGACGCATGGAAAAGGTGCAAGTTTTCACGACAATACTTACTGAATTAGTGATTTGCGGATTTATGCAAAAAAACTCAGGTACGGAAGAACAAACATCTATGACCATTTTTTCTAGATTTCTACATAGTTTTGTCCACTGATCTACATTTAAGTTATTATTTCTTGAAAAAAATGTATGATTAGATCAATACATTACGTGAGTCTAGAGCATTTTAAAGTCAAATTAAAACAAGTAATAAACTTTTGTGTAGCTTTTGCGATGATACTTTCCTGAATTACAATTGTGGGCAATAAACATTAACTTGGTAACCATGATAAATTGATTCTGGCATTGAGAACGTAGTCTGACCAGGCTGTATTGCGGCTTGCATACCATATGATTTGTTATTAACATCCTTTAAATTGAAATGACATTGTCCTTACTTTAAAGCAAAGCAATTAAATTACACAAATTGAGCAGGTTATGTAGTTGTAACATACCGGAAGAGGCGTTGTCGATGCCCCCGTTGTTGTTGTTGTTGTTGTTGTTGTTGTTGTTGAAGTTGTTGTTGTAGGCGTTGTAGCCATTTCTTCTTCTGTAATAAGATAAAACAACATATAACCTGATATATGAAATTTTAATATATCTGAGTTAATTGCATATCAAAACATTATATATAACAGGATAGTTAAAATGTTAAAATATGTCAAGTTATAATCTATTTTTCTTTTTAATAAGTGGAATTTGTGTACGGATTTCCATTACGGCCATCTCGACAAACATATAACTCGAAACAATGAAAACTCGAGCTTATGATGGTAAAAAGGCGAAGGTATGATGATGAAACGCTGATAGTACGATGCTGAAAAGTCCAAATAACGAAACCACGATAGTGAAAACTAAAAGTTTCGAGTTTTACCATCGTGCATTCGGTTTTCACGATCTTGATTTTCATTATTTCGACTTTTCATCATCATATTTTTGACTTCTTTTTCGTATTTTCGACTTTTCATCACCTTGGTTTCATTATTTCCACTTTTCATCGTCGTACTTTCGACTTTTCATCTTCGTAAATTTGACTTTTTATCTGACATCGTACTGTTGCGTTCCTATCTGGCATACGCACGCACACACTTAAAATGCATGATGATATCAGAAAATATTTTTACCAAGCGAACAATTTCACAGAAATAATTATGTCAATGGCTTTTGATCATGATGTTAGCATATGAATGATGGTGAAAAGTTGAAATAACGAATGCAAGATGGTGAAATCTCGAAAATACAATTATGAAATGTCCAAAATAGGAGGGTGAAAGTCGAAGTTACGAAACAACGATAGTGAAAAGTCAAAAGTGCGATGTTGAAAACACGAAATTATATAGAGTTTTCACAAACGCGTTTTCGTTATTTTGATTTTTCACTTTCGTGGTTTCATTGATATGACTTTTTCACCATCGTTATTTCGTGTTTTCGTAGTTTCGAGCTATTTATGTGTAAAAAATATAAATGAATTCTACTTTAAATACAAAAATCTAAGCTTCCCTGTTTAACTGTCATTTTATCGTATTTTTGCAAAACATGATTTGAACACACTTAGCAGTGATCTCATATACAATTCTACAAATGAAATATCTTAGCTGTAGGTCAAGGCGCTTTTTAAGATTGTTCCAACATTAGACTATGTAAAATCAAGTATCAAAAGTTATGATTTACACAACAAATATTTTTAAAAGCTCAAGGTCACGGCGCTTAGAACAAACAATTTTTAAAAGTTTTCCTATATGACTCATGACGCAGGACATTATCGAACGCTTCACACCAAATATCTGAGCTCCTGAAGAGAAAAATTTGAAAAATAGACGCCTTTCAAAGATACTAAAAATAGAACGCTGCATATCATTACTGACCACAGGTTATCTCTGGAGGCAGAAAGCTGTCTGCTTATAGCCAAAGTTCATATAACATTTAGTTAGAAAGGAGTCAACATATGCTTAAAAATAATCATGTCTTTGGATTTTGCTCAGCTGAAAATGTCGGATTATGCTTCTAAGCTGTCAGCAACTGATTTAGTTGTTTATTTAGATAAGCTAACCATTTCTGCAGACAAAACACTTCCAGATCCTTACGTAATTGACAAAAAGTCTTGGATAAATGATCCCAAATTATGGCCAGATATTGGCTACCCTGACATCTACAACTATTTTGTTCAAAGTAGCAATTACTACTCAAATGAGCAAATGAAATGCTACAAATCTATGGATGCATACCAGTACTTTGTATGTGGACATGTTCAGCCAGTTCTGTTCTACGACACAGGGATTGAGGATTTTACTTATCTTATGGCTGAAGTGTTGCCAAGCCAGCGACAGGGTACAAAAATACATTGTGCAAGGCTAACCTCATATTGAGAAAAGATGGTCGGATCCACACAACCCATTGTACCTGTATGGCAGGGTATGTTCATAAGATTATATTTTTTTATTTATATGATTTATACCTATTTGTCTTAGCTCTAACACAAGGTCCATAGAAACATTTAGCAAGAATGTTCTGGCCAATCAGTAAGATTGACATGATTTTTGTTAATTCATCTGGAGTATTCAAAAAAGTCATATTCTTCAGTAGCAGGTGTAATTTTTATGTAAACCTAATTATTTTCCTTTTATTTTACAGAGCTGGTAAAGCGTGTAGCCATGCAGCAGCCATAGCTTACAAGGTTGAGGCCGCTATCCGAATGGGTCTTAATGTCACTGCAAGCACGAGCTCACTTTGTAAATGGAATGATATGTCAAGGCGAAAGGCAGAACCAGCACCTGTGTCGTGCATAGACTTCAAGAGGCCAAAATATGGAGATGATGTAAGGCAGCCTATGACTAAATCTAGCACGAGTATTTCCACATGTCGCACTTTGGATTAAAGCGTATCCAGCCTAATGCAGCAATATTTACTCTTTTGGAAGTCAAGGTAGCACCACAGGTCCCGAAAACTATAAAAGATAGCATTAAATCATTACAGTACAACAAAATGACACCAGATGAAATACTTTCTTCCTTGAGTGAACAGCTCTCCATTGAATTAGTTTCAAACTTGGAACAAATGACTGTTAAACAGTCACAAAGGGCGAGTCACCTCAAGTAAGATGCACCGTGTCTTCACTTTGCGAGACACAACAGAAAGATCGGCAATGGTTGATGAAATATTACATCATAAACGCTTTTCTACGTCAGCAACCAAATATTGTTTAGATATGGAGGCATTTGCCAGAAAAACCTACCAAAAATATCACACTATTCTTCATGACAATTTTTTGTGTTTAGAAAGTGGATTGGTGCTAAATAAAAAATATCCTCATCTGGGTGCCTCTCCTGATGGCATTGTGCAGTGTTCTTGCTGTGGAAAAGGATGTCTGGAAATTAAATGTTTGAAGACCTTCGAGAACGGAGTGCCGCAGCCAGACAGTTTAATAGCGAAATCAAATGCCGACTATCCTATAAATGAAAATTTCGAGCTCAAAAAGACACACAAGTTTTACACTCAAGTTGCAAGGCATTTTTAATATGCCAATTTAGAATACTGTGACTTATATTTGTGGAGTAAATCTTCCAGTGTTGGTGTAAGGGTATACAAAGATGATACCTTCATAGAGAAAATGTTGAAAAAACTAACATTAGAGTACAAACGATATATTTTACATGCTATTATTGAAAACATTAAATGAAAACAAGAACTGATTTTTGTAGTATGTTTATTTTTTACACATTCCATGTATACAATATTGCTTCAAACTAGCCTTTGACAATTGGGGGGAGTAAGTTATTTAAAGTCCCTATAATGGTTACTATGTCATCCAGTAGATGCACTTGGCAAAGAGGTATGTTGGACTCAAGATTGAGAAAAGTTCTCATTCGACCTATCACCCTCTCTACATGTATTCTAACATGAGAAAGTTTTCTCGATGTTTCGACGTCTTTTCCGCTCAGCTGTTTCTTACCCTTTGTAAAGGACGGAATTCTTAACACCACACCCTGTGATGCCATTTCCTCTGACAGAAGAAACCCTCTATCAGCCAAAACTTCATCTCCGTGCATAAGATTTTCCATAAACCCAGATTTTAATGTAATTTCCTTATCTGATACTCTTCCATCCCAACCAGATGAGAGAAAATTTATCGCTCCTGATGGCGATTTAGATATCAGATACTTTACAATATTGTTATGTTTGTAATTACTCCAAGTTTGAGCTCGGGCAGTAAGGTTCTTCGGGCGTTTAATGAAGATCTCAAAGCAGTCAATAATTGGTACACACCGCTAGAAAAAGACAGTTTTAATTTACTAATTCTCTGTTCCTGCAGATATGATTTCTTCTCAAGACATTCATTTGCTTTTGTTCCCTTTTTAAGTTTCTTTTCAAGCTCTGTGACCATGGATGTTTGTCCGTCAGTAAGCAAATCACACTGAATGCCTGGAAAAAAAGTAAAAGAACTCATAATTAAGGTGTGTAAGCTATTCATACTAATGTATTGTAATAAAACTCACACTTGTTTAAGTCTGATTTTATGCACTTTTACCAGAAATTTTATCTAATGCATCAATTAGATGTTTTATTATTACATTTACCAATGTTTATGTCCAAATCAGGCTCCTGGGACTGATGCTCAGGTATGGAAACAGTTTCATCATGAGACATTCCTGTTTTCTGTCTTTTCTTTGATCTTTTGAATCTTTCCATTGTAGTAATATTTGTTCTGCTATTTCCATTCTTTCCACCTAAATTCTGATTAGGTATGAAATCGGGATGAGTTATTTCCTCACATGGCTTTCCTTAAAAGAAAAGGTATTTCGAAATGTTATTTTATATTATCATTATATATAACTTTAGGCAGAAATTGACAGTTACATAATTACAATTAAAAACTACTTTTATCGTCAAAAATTAAACTGAACTATATAGATATATTTACAAGAATTCTATTATGAAACAAGACATACAAAAAAAATAGGCAAAAGAATTGGTCTTACCCGTTATAAAATGCATACTGCATACACGAGAACTATTTGTAGGTTGCCAGGGCTTTTGTTTTCCCGGTGTACTGCCAATTTCTAATCTTTTTAAAGCTTTTATCCATGCTTCCCTTCTCCACAATGGATATTTAGGAAATCTATGTAATGATATATTTTTTTCTGTGCTTTGTCTATTTGAACATCCAACTGCACAACAACTATGAACCATTTTATTTAATTAATATTCTCAATTTTCACTGAAATATCACAAAATATTCTCTAAATTTCTGAAACCGGTTGAAGGTATTCTGCTGATAATGGCTATTTATCGTTAAACAGTAAATGGCTAATTAATGTGAGACTAATTTCTCTCTGAATCATGTTCTGGAGGCTTATCAGTAAGCAGCTTTCTGCCTCCACTAAATAATGCATTAGCGACCTGAAATTGACCTCAGATTTTGCAAGGCGTCTATACCATGTTAAACATTAAAAGTTCAAATGATTGAAGTTTAGGAAAAAAAAGGTTTAAAAGGAAACCCTATTAATAACTCTATGTAAAATCACATGACTCCTTGGGCGGGCATTACCTTGACCCCGGTCTTGATTTGAACAAACTAAATAGCATTGCATCATACAAGACACCACACCAAATATCTGAGCTCTCAAGCTTGAAATTATAGAGATGAAACTTTTGTAAGAAATAAAGGTTGAACTTAAAAAATATCTTTTAGCTTCTCTAAACCAGATACATTGTATGCTATAGTCAGACATTTATGCACAGCAAATGGAATTTGAATCAAATCTGTGTAAGTGGTTAGTTACAGAAGAGATGTCACTGGAAACACACAGTCAAAGATCCTTAAACATCAAAGTGACATGTGCTAAGGTACCCTAAAAGAATTAACCCAAAATAATTTACCTGTGCAATTTTAGGGAATAGTTTGTTCTTCTTTCATCGCATCTTCATTAGCGTCACCTGAAATAGTAGGATTGCAATCGGCATTAAGTCCTACCAGTTACTGTTGTTGTTGTTGTTGTTGTTGTTGTTGTTGTTGTTGTTGTTGTTGTTGTTGTTGTTGTTGTTGTTGTTGTTGTTAAATATAAATACTTAATAATCGGTCATATATATATACCTAGTCTTATTAGTGATCAACACACGAATGTTTTCCTTATCATAATGCGACCAATGAGAAATCAAAAATAATGAAATTCAACCCATATTTTATCAGTGATTAAATATGTTTATGTTAATGAAATGTTAATGATTATATTAGAATAACTGATAAAGATATAGATATTACCACTGATGGTCTGTATCTCTTGTGTTAATATATTTATGTTATTTTATTTCTAATTCAATGTAAAAATAGAATTCATTATGTATTATATATATACGAACATATAAACAAGTTTAATATTTCTTGAGGAACTTAAGTTAAGAGTGGTATCATATTGAGTAAATTCAATGACATTAAAAGTAAAACGTCACGTGGTAGAACTACACGTATACATGCTTGACTATGTATATATAAAGAGCGTCTTAAAATAAATTTGTCAATACTGATAAACTAACAGCCTGAATTTCAGGAAAAACACTCACTTTTACAAAGAATGTCATTGTGTATAGGTGGGGGGTTGTTGCACTCTCGTTGAATAAGTCTAATATGGGATTTACAGTCACACTCCATAAGCTGCCAGTCGGACCACCCTGTTCGAAAACAAAATAGAAAAATCCCTTACAAATAAATTTTCTCTAAGCAACATTATCTTTTGATCAGTTATATATAGCATTATGTTTTTGGCATTTAGTTTAGATAATGTTTATAATATAAACATATATATGAACCAGACACAAACTTAAATAATACACACAAATCACTACTCAGAAAAAAGAACTCGGAGTTTGTATAATAGCTGTTTGTATTTTTATAATCCTAACTGGGTATCGGAGTACCTGTAATATCTGTATTTTATTATTCTTACGGATATCATTTGATTGTAGGTTGTATTATAGATTGGAGACCTTTCAATTGAAAATGAGTTAAGTTGATTGGCTTATTCTTTCAGGGGACAACAGGGAACGTTTTTATATTTTTGCCTAAAAGAACATCAAAACACTTGGCAATCTGATTTATACTCTGGAGCTACAATCCCTTGTACAAATCAGATAGTCTCGTGGTTCGATGCATTTTATATTACTTGGTGCCGTTTAAATACCTTACTTTATTTGTTAAAGTTAATTCGATTAGCTCTTTCGGTTTAGTTCTATATCCGGATTGGAATTTTTTGATTTGTTAAAAATTGTTATTAGCTATTTTCTATGACGACCAAATGTGTATATATACCGGGTGATTTTCTATATTTCTTGTCTTGGAATCTATTCAGGTCAGTTCTCTGCAAAGCCTTAGTGCTTTGACAATATTCAAAACTTTGACACTATAACACATGTAAATCGTTAAGATTTCTATTGCTTAGGTTTTGATAACTTATTAAATAATCACTCAATTTCTACTTGTAAGGTTAATATCTTATAAATTTATTTAAAACTAAACTTTTATTACAAACATAAGCATACCCCTGTGTGTATATAGAATATGTACAGTAAATATATTTGTCTGTGTAAATTGTATATTAATTAATGTTACTGTGTTAAAGTTATAAAGTGTTGTGTTATTCTTTATTAATATTTTGTCTGGTAACGTCCAAACACTACCTTTCTATCCACTGGTTTTGCAAATAATGATTAGAACTTGATTAGCAATTAATGATTAGAACTTGATTAAGTTTAACCTGGCTATATAGTGTCACATGTAGTTAACTATACGATTACGTTCTGTCCCTTTTATTTAGCCATTTCTGTATTACCTTCTTGAGCATCACTGAGGGTTGGGGTTGTTCCAATTTAACCAATTGTTTAAAAACAGGCAGTTATATTACACAGATAATGAAAAAACAAAAGCCTTGAAAAATTAGAAAAATAAGTAACAACAATTTCTCACGTAAACCATATAAATGTATTGATGATCAATGTGCCTAATTACAGCGCCAGAATACATAAAAAGTTCAGGTGTGGTGATGCGCCGATAAGTATAGAAACTGGGTGTTATACCAACATGCCAGCAGCTGAAAGAGTATGTCCATTTTGTGAATAGTTTATTGAGACAGAAATGCATATTTTATTACGATGCCCTCTCTATAATCAAATACGTGACGTTATTTATGAGAAAGCTCAATCTGTAGACAATAGTTTTTATGATATGTCTGATAATGATAAATTTGTATCCAAATTCTCTCACCCAGATATGGTTAGAATCCTCGCAAAATCCTGCTGTGATATATTAAAAAAACTCGTTTTACGCATCATTTAAAACCATGAGCTCATTTATTGATAGCATGAAAGAGAAAACAAAACCGTTGGGGAAAAGCGTTCGGTTTCTAAGCAATGACTATGACAATTTATCTATGTATAAATAAGAATCTCAAACTGTCCAATGATAGTTTATCGAAATATTATTGACATGAAATACCGCCAAATGAGTCCAAACAAGTTTTAACCTTATTCCGGAGAGCAGCGCGCAGATCCCCATCCGCTATCCCCACTCGTCACAGACCAATATACCAGTGACTTGTTCTATATCCACAATAACGCTTCTTAGTGGCATGAGAAACCAGGTGTGCTCATATCCGAGGTTGTTTATGGATCCGAAGGGTTCATGGCTCAGAGTGAGGCCGTAAGTCCCGGTCAGACGACCTATTGTGCCACAAGTTCAATCATAGTGAACTGTATATAAAAAGTACATGAATGTTTGCTAAAATACTGAATATTTCCAATCTTCAATCGCATTTCGCCATTGATGTTGCCCATAGTGTTGGTACACCTCCATATATACTACTCAAAGTTTGCTAAGCTCCAAGTTTTCCACATAGCATCGTGCATTATACATCATTTAATGTTATGATATTTACAATATTACATTGCAAATCGTGTAGTAATGTATCGAGGTGTACCCTGTGTACTCATAATCTTGAATGACTGGTCATTTCCACGTGCAAGTATGGCAAACAAGGTGACCCTGTATTTTTATAGTCTTCATTAGTCACAGCATACACGTCGTACCGACACGTTGAGGGTTTTATTCTTCATTTTCCATTGAAATATTGAGCATTTAAGACTGAATAATGGCGAATGCAAATGTTAGAAGGCATTTATCAGAAGCAGAGTTGTGGCGGGCAGTTGGTATGGTGGAGCAGGGGGCTCGACATCCTGAGGTTGGTGAGGTGTTTGGTGGGGACCATGCGGTTTTCAACAAAGTCTGGGCAATGTTCCAACAGCATGGTACACTTGTTAGACGACATAGTTGTGGAAGAACAAGGGTGACTACTGAGGCTGAGGATCGTTTTCTGGTCATTCAGACACGAAGAAACCGTTTTGCAACTGTAACACAACGTCGTTATGACCTTTGAAATGCCTCATGGGTGCGTGTGTCAACACAAACAATACCTACACGTTTGCATGAAAGTGGTTTGCGATCGAGAAGACCATGTATACGGATCCCGCTGTCTAGAGACCACTGCCGGCTCCAATATGATTGGGCCATGGACCATGTTGGTAGCAGGATGGACTGGCGCCTGTCCTCTTCATCGACGAGTTGAGGTACTGCATGGACTACATAAGTTAGGCGAAGTAGAGTATGGCGAAGTTAGGGGAACGGTTCCTTACAGCAACGTTGCGGGAAACGATCGCTATGGCGGCGGATCAATACTGGTTTGGGGTGATATCAGCTGGGATCCCCCTTGATCATTATGGAATGAGCTACAGGTCCGTATTAAGCCCGTCAGGTCCAGCCAAGAAGCACCTAGGAGCTTGGTGCCGCCCTTGTGACGAGTGGAATACCATCACACAAGCCGTTCTAAGAAACCTGATAGGGAGTATGCAACGTCGCTGTAAAGCTGTCATTGACAACACCGGATCACATACTCCCTATTAAAGCAAAATCAGTTATTTGCAAAGATTTTTGGGGGCAAAAATGAGTTTTTCACAAATGCCATCACATCAGTCTAAAACACAATTTCATTACAATCAAAACAAATCAACATGAAAACACATTACCATTGGTAACAAATTCCTAAATGATGTAAATAAATCACTATGTCATATATAAGAACAGAAATAAATCTTATATTTGACATACAACATAAGATAGGTACAAAAATACCCTTGGTGCTCAGCAAACTTTGAGTAGTATATGTGACAAAAACGACCCATCGTTGTACGCTTTAAAGGTAAGCAGGCTGTGCAAGCTATTAAAGCTCATTTAAAATGCTTTAGAAGTTCGCTGTATAATGTGACTGAACAGTTACCACCCGAGATATTGGAACGGAGTCGTTCCCTTATCCTTGAGATGATTAAGGTCAGGAAAAGCAGAAAAAGCAGCACTGGAAAGTGTGTCTATAAGCTTATAGCTTCCTACACAATCGAACTAAAATAAATTCTGTATAGACCAAAATCCCTTGATCTATGAAGAAGTTATAGACGGGACACAAAATATACCATATAACAGACACTGTTAACCTTTGACATCTAAGTGTGACATTATCCCTGGAGGTAGGGGTGCAGGTGTTGTACTTGACATATTGTCTTATTATTGTGACTATTTGTGCCAAGAAATTTCAAAATCCCTTGAACTATGAAGAAGTTCTAGATCGATCACAAAATTTACCCTAAAACAGACTATGTTAATATTTTACCTCCAAGTTTGACATTGACCTTGGAGGTAGGGATGCAGGTGTTGCGCATGACACATTGTCTTATTATAGTGACTATTTGTGCCAACAATTTTCAAAATCCTTTGATCTATGAACAAGTTATGGACCGGACGACACAAAATATGCCCTGTAACAGACTATGTTTATCTTTGACCTCCAAGTGTGACCTTGACCTTGGAGGTAGGTGACCGGTTCTTGCGCATGACACATCGTCTCCCTTTTGTGAATGAATGTGGCAAGTATTTACAAAATCCCTTCAAAGATAAGAAAGTTATGAACCGGACACGACATATACCCTCAAATAGAACATGTTCACCTTGAATAAGCAAGTGCGACCTTGACCCTGGAGGTAGGGGTTTGGTTGTTGCGCATGACACATCGTCTTATTATAACAAACATTTGCGCCAAGTTATTTCAAATTCCTTTAATAAATGACAAAGTTATGGACCGGACACGAAAGTGTGACGGACCGACAGACGAACGTTCTAACGGGACAGTAATAATGTGGCTACTCTATTGTTCTCTCTATTGTTCTTTTTCAGCCACACATAAAATAGCCACATAAAAGCATTGCGGAATGAATGACATCAAAGAGTTACCTATTGCCCCTCTAGCCATATTATAACTTCCCGTGAGAGCGGACGGACAGACGGACGGACAGACAGATGTGCCAACTTTTGGGGTTTATGTGTTTTTTCTTTGATCTTTATGTGCCATTTTTCCCATAAATCAGTAAAAGTACCACATAAATCAGTCGGTTTATGGGTTTTCCTTCTTTTGTAAACTACAATTATGGACGGAATGAAGCTCATAGACCATTGGATGTTCGCCCGGACAGACGGACGGAGCCTTTTTCTATATCCCCCTTTTTTCTACGAAAAGGCGGGGGACAATAAATATGTTAAAATGGTATTGCTACTAACATGATCAAAATATAATGCATTTATATCTTATGCAAATTTATTTTTTTATTATTACAGTATTTTCGATATCTTTATTTTTCCAATCAGATACCACAATTAAAATGATTTGATTTTTGTTTCCAAGTGATCAACTCAGACCAAAATAAGCGGGCATAAAGTTTTTCTCTAAACTGGTGAATAGTTTTGTCAATTGACAAGTCCATATATGACATTAAGTGTGATTATAGTTTACTGTTAAAATATTCACTATCTTTACATTTTATGAACTGTTCCTATTTGTCAATGTCAGTCATGACATGCCATCGTAATTAATCTGGAGTCCTAATTAAGACGGCTTCATCCTCATTATCACTGTCCGCCGTCTCCATCGTCTTCATTGTCGTCTCAACAATCTCCAAAGTCACTTTCTCCGTCTCCCAAGTCACCGTTTGCGTAATCGTAATCGTAATCTACGTCATCTCCACTGTCAGCGTTACCTCTTTCGGCTTCTATTTCTGCTGAACTACACTTTCGACAATTAGGATTCTCCTCAAACAGTTTATCATACATATCATAGTAGTCGAGGTCAACTTGAGACGGCTTTTTTGTTGTTGTTGCTTTTGTTCCACATCCTTCGAAACGAGAATTAGTTGCGCCGTTATCATAATCTTCGTAGCTTTCTTCCTTACAACACTGAAACATCATGTTAAAATATTTTAATGATGTCACTTTAAAAAAAAAAGATAATAGATATAAAACTTCCTTAAACCTCTCATTGTCCAATATGAAAAACCTTATTCGGTGAAATGAGTGAAACTCCTACTCCCTAACAATTTCAATAAAGGTAAAGATACTGCAGTATACGTAACCACTGACGATAGTTTTCATCGACGGACATTTCGTAACTATCAACAATGTATTGATTTTATATTAACATCACATATTTTTATACCAAGAAAATGTATGCGTTTGCCAAAATTAATTACAAAGTTCGAGCACTTGACAAAATTATTACAATATTTTTTTTCAAGATGGCAAAGGGTAGGATCTATAACATAAAGTTCATGGCGTTAATTTGCACATGAAATGACTTTTGAAATGATTTTCATCGGTTAAATGTTTTCAATAAACAAGACCCGTCGACGGACGGCGCGCTCATTTTTCTCAGTGCTGGACAGAAAGTGAAACAATGGAACTAATAAGACAAAAAGGCTTTCAGGATTATCTCACCTGCATCTAAAAATACATTTAAAATTTGACAGTGAACAAGTGCTAGTGACAGTGTAAATCTTTGATATTTTTTTAGAAATGTTCCTTAACAAAACAAAACTTTTAACAAAGAAAATGAAAATCCAAGGGGGCATAACTGAATAAAGTAAAATGTTGTCTGCCCTTTTAAAATGCATTCCAATTTAAAAACTAAAAAAAAAGTTAAGTTTAATGAGATCAACTTTGACAATTTTATCAAAATGGAGAATAACTTTGCAAAAAAAGAACATCTGGTAAAATATTTTGATAATGAACATCAAAAAAAAGAGAAAAACAGAATCTCTAAAGAAAGCCCAACACGGCAAAATTGAAAAATGTTGCAGGCTCGGTTTGTTTGAGCCTGTTCATGTACGGTACTTTAAAGTGCAAGTTACCGTCCATGCCCCTAGCACCGTCTTAAGCAGAATTCAACATTTAAACACGAAAATGGTGCAATTTTGAATTTAGAAACATTCGCAGATGTGTTCATACGGCGGTTATCGTAGAACCTTCAATGTGACACAGAAGTGCCATTCCATGAAAAGCGGCGTATGGTCCCTTATTAAAAAAATGCGTGTGCCCTAAACGAGAAAACAATGGGCGGAACTAAATAAAATGGAATTTTGAAAGGGGAATTGAGGTTATGAAGCCTGCATATCACAGATAAGACGTCAAGAGACAATTTAAAAAGCAGGCAACATATACTAAGGATGATTAGACAGTAATCAAGTAGGAATACTGGAACCACCCATGTTGAAAAAGGCCAAATTTAAGAAACTAAAAATACCACATAACATGTATACACAACAATTATGTCGTGTTTAACGATCTTCAAGGATCGAAAATATAACATCTTTGATTAAATGTACGTGGAGACTTTTTACGGCCGCCACACGGCACAAATAACACTGATGTGACCATAAAATAGAGAAAAACAGAATCAAGTTTGAAGTGAATTACTTTGATAGTTATTTTGTAAGTGGACTTCAAACAAAAAGTTGACCGAGGCTAAAAATCTAAGTCGCAAAGGGTACATAACTTTGCAAAAATAATTTTAGGATTATCTGCCCTATTGAAATGGCGTCCTTTTATGACAACAAACATATATACCAAGTTTGAAGTGAAAAAAAGCTTAAATTGTTTCTAAAAAACGGATATTAACGAAAAGGTAATCGAACGCCGACGGGAGGGTCATGGCAATATCTCCACTTTGTTTCTTCGGAAAGTGTAGCTAAAATGACAGCTAGAGAGGTACTACACGTTAAAAACGGGACGCCGGAAAAAGGTGCCAGCTTTCACGACAATCCTTACTGAATCCTTACTGAATTAGTGATTTGCGGATTTATGAAAAAATATAACAACGAAAGGTCAAAACATCTTTTCTACATAGTTTTGTCCACTGATTTACATTTAACTTATTATTTCGTGAAGAAAAATATCTGTATGAGTCGATCAATACAGAATATAAATCTATGGCATTTTAAAGTCAAATTCGAATCAGTTATAAACTTTTGTGTAGCTTTTGCAATATTTTCCTGAATTACAATTTTTGGCAATAAACCTTAACTTGGTAACCATGATATTGATTCTGGGATTGAGAACGTGCAGTCTGACCAGACTGTATTGCGGGTTGCACACCTTGTGTTTTGCTTTTTACATCCTTTCAGTTTCAATGACATGTCCTTACTTTAAAGCAAAGCAATAATTAAATAACACAAATTGAGCAGGTTATGTTGTTGTAACATACCGGAAGAGGCGTTGTCGATGCCCCCGTTGTTGTTGTTGTTGTTGAAGTTGTTGTTGTAGGCGTTGTAGCCATTTCTTCTTCTGTTAAAAGATATAACAACATATAACCTGATATATGCAATGTTAATATATCTGAGTTAATTGCATATCAAAACATTATATATGATAAAATAATCAAAATGTTAAGATATGTCAAGTTATAATATATTTTTCTTTTAAATAAGTGGAATTTGTGTACGGTTTTCCATTACGGCCATCTCGACAAGCATAAAACTCGAACGTATGATGGTAAAAAGGCGAAGGTATGATGATGGAACGCCAATAGTACGATGCTGAAAAGCCCAAATAACGAAACCACGATAGTGAAAACTAAAACTTTCGAGTTTTACCATCGTGCCTTCGGCTTTTCACGATCTTTGTTTTCATTATTTCGACTTTTTATCATCATATTTTTGACTTCCTTTTCGTATTTTCGACTTTTAACTATCTTGGTTTCATTATTTCCACTTTTCATCGTCGTACTTTCGACTTTTCATCTTCGTACCTTTGAATTTTCATCTGACATCGTACTGTCGCGTTCCTGTCTGGCATGCACACGCACACACTTAAAATGCATGATGATATCAGAAAATGTTTTTACCAAGCGAACAATTTCACAGAAATAATTATGTCAATGGCTTTTTATCATGATGTCAGCATATGAATGATGGTAAAAAGTTGAAATAACGAATGCATGATGGTGAAATCTCGAAAATACAATTATGAAATGTCCAAAATAGGAGGGTGGAAGTCCAAGTTACGAAACAACGATAGTGAAAAGTCAAAAGCGCGATGTTGAAAACACGAAATTATATAAAGTTTTCACAAACGCGTTTTCGTTATTTTGATTTTTCACCAGCGCACTTTCACTTTCGTGGTTTCATTGATATGACTTTTTCACCATCGTAATTTCGTGTTTTCGTAGTTTCGAGCTATTTATGTGTAAAAAATATTAATGAATATTACTTTTAAAACAAAAATCTAAGCTTCCTCGTTTAACTGATATTTTATCGTATTTTTGCAAAACATGATTTGAACACATTTAGCAGTGATTTCATATACAATTAAACAAATGAAATATCTTAGCTCTAGGTCAATAGGAAGGCGCTTTTTAAGATGTTAAATCAAGTATCTAATGATTAACACAACAAATATTTTTAAAAGCTCTAGATCAAACAATTTTTAAAAGTTTTCCTATATGACTCCTGACGCAGGACATTATCGAATGCTTCACACCAAATATCTGAGCTCCTGAAGAGAAAGATTTGAAAAATCTAGGACAGTGATTAACTATACCATGTTAAACATGAAAAGTTCAAATGATTGAAGTTTAGGGAAAAAATGTTTCAAACAAATCCTTTTTATAACTCTATGTAAAATCACATGACCACTTGGGTGGGCCCTATTTTGACCCCGGGTCTTGATTTGAACAAACTAAATAGCATTCCATCATACAAGACATCATACAAGACATCACACCAAATATCTGAGCTCTCAAGCTTGAAGTTATAGAGATGAAGCTTTTGTAAGAAATAAAGGTTGAACTTAAAAAATCTCTTTTAGCTTCTCTAAACCAGATAAGTTGTATGCTATAGTCAGACATTTTTGCACAGAAAATCGAATTTGTATCAAATCTGTGTAAGTGGTTAGTTACAGAAAAGATGTCACTGGAAACACACAGTCAAAGATCCTTAAACATCAAAGTGACATGTGCTTAGGTACTCTTAAAGAATTAACCCCAAAGAATTTACCAGTGCAATTGCAGACACGTGTTTGTTCTTCATGCATCACTTCATCTCGAGCGTCACCTGAAATAGCAGGATTACCAGCGGAATTTAGTCCTACCAGTTACTGTTGTAAATGCTAATATTTGTTGATTAACTTAAGAGTGGTATCATATTGAGCAAATTCAATGAATTTAAAAGTGAAACGTCACGTGGTAGAACTACACGTATAAATGCTTGACTATGTATATATAAAGAGCGTCTTAAAATAAATTTGTCAATACTTATAAACTTACAGCCTGAATTTCAGGAAAAAACACTCACTTTTACAAAGAACGTCATTGTGTATAGGTGGGGGGTTGTTACACTCTCGTTGAATAAGTCTAATATTGGATTCACAGTCACACTTTCCAAGCTGCCAGTCGGACCACCCTGTTCGAAAAAAGAAATATAAAAATCCATTACAATCTTAATTTTGAATACATATTCTCTAAGCAACATTATCTTTTGATCATTTGTATAGCATTATGTTTTGGTATTTAGTTTAGATAATGTTTATAATATATATTATGAACCAGACACGAACTTAAATAATACACACAAATCACCACTCAGAAAAAAGAACTCGGAGTTTGTATAATAGCTGTTTGTATTTTTATAATCCTACCTGGGTATCGGAGTTCTTGTAATATCTGTATTTTATTATTCTTACGGGTATCATTCAATTGTAAGTTGTATCATAGTTTGGAGACCTTTCAATCAGAGTTAAGTTGATTGGCTTATTTTGTAGGGGACAACAGGAAACGTTTTATGTGTTTTCCTAAAAGAACATCAAAACACTTGGCAATCTGATTTATACTCTGGAGGTACAATCCCTTGTACAAATCAGATAGTCTCGTGGTTCGATGCATTTTCTATTACTTGTTACCGTTTATTTCCCTTACTTTACTTGTTACAGATAATTTGATTAGCTCTTTCGGTTTAGTTCTATATTTTTATTAGTTGGCCAGATTGGAATTATTTGATAAGTTAAAAATTGTTATTAGCTATTTTCTATGACGACCAAATGTGTATAAATAGGGTCGGTCTATTTACCCCAAGACACCCTAAGATACCCCAAGACACCCCAAGACACACTCTAGGACAGAAAGATACACATTTTTAGTCCCCGGAGGACTACCCGAAGACACCCCAAGAAACTTTAATATTGTATAAATTGGGAAAGTGTTATTATATACGACAAATGATTTTTTACGTGTCATCTTGTTAATTACAGTCAAATATATATCAAATATTGTTAATATGTATGGACTTAGAACTGTTATCACTAAAATATCTATTGATATGCACTTTAATTAAAAAAAAATATTTTGATGAAAATTAACTTTACTAAAACAACAAGACTATGCATGTTAATCTGTTAATCTAATGAAATGTGGAGCAGATGAAATAAAAAAATCAATATTATAAAACAGAATATGATCGATTTAATAATCAGGCATGAAAAATGTGTCACTCATAAAATGACATTGTCGTAGAATTTAACTTGCACTACACCCAAATCCAGCAACATTGGCATTATTTCATTGTTGTAAACTATAATCTTACATTAAAAAAAAATACAGGAAATGTGAAAATCGCATAGTTACCTCCCGTAAAAAATCGCATAGTTACCTCCCGTAAAAAATGTAAAATAAAGACGTATTTACATGTCAGTAAAAGTGTCTTGGGGTGGTCTTGGGGTGTCTTGACGTAGTCTTGGGGTGTCTTGGCGTAGTCTTGGGGTAGTCTTGGCGTGTCTTGGCGTGTCTTAGGGGTAAATAGACCGACCGGTCTAAATAGCCAATTTAATCTGAACATCACAGTCAAAATACGACATTTGTTCAGGATAATGCTTAAGTTGTCTATACAAAATGTCTGAACACCACAGACAAGGCAAAATACAAATGTTCGTAATTATGCTGATCCAAACACCATGGAACAGCCTTAATTGTCTGAACACCACAGACAAAAGATACATTTGTTCATAATTTTGCTTATCCAAACACCATGGAAAAGCTTAAATTGTCTGAACACCACAGACAAAAGATACATTTGTTAATAATTTTGCTTATCCAAACACCATGGAACAGCCTTAATTGTCTGAACACCACAGACAAAAGATACATTTGTTCATAATTTTGCTTATCCAAACACCATGGAAAAGCTTTAATTGTCTGAACACCACAGACAAAAGATACATTTGTTAATAATTTTGCTTATCCAAACACCATGGAAAAGCTTAAATTGTCTGAACACCACAGACAAAGATACATTTGTTCGTAATTATGCTGATCCAAACACCATGGAAAAGCTTAAATTGTCTGAACACCACAGACAAAAGATAAATTTGTTCGTAATTTTGCTTATCCAAACACCATGGAAAAGCTTAAATTGTCTGAACACCAAAGACAAAAGATACATTTGTTCGTAATTTTGCTTATCCATACAACAGGAAAAAGCTAAAGATGTCTGAACACCACAGACAAAAGATACATTTGTTCGTAATTATGCTTATCCAAACACCATGGAAAAGCTTAAATTGTCTGAACACCACTGACAAAAGATACATTTGTTCGTAATAATGCTTATCCAAACACCATTGAAAAGCTTAAATTGTCTGAACCCCACAGACAAAAGATACATTTGTTCGTAATTATGCTTATCCAAACAACATGGAAAAGCTTAAAATGTCTGAACACCACATACAAAATACATGAACATATTTGTTGCAGTAGGGAGAGTCCAAGCAATATCGCATACAAAAATTGAAAATTAATAAATAAAAGAATTATAAAAAAAAAAGAAAAGAAAAACGTCTGAACACCACAGGCAAAATTTACGTTAGTTAACAATAATGCTTGCCAAACACCATGGATTATAATTATATTCTTTCGAAATATATATATTATTGTCCATGCACTTCGGTCTTCGTTTGCAAACCACTGTCGAATTAATGTATCTATTTGACGGTGTTATTTACGATTGATTGCGATAAAATTGTTATCGTTTATATCTATTTCTAACGCGATTTTTTTTATTGAACGAATTGCGGCTACACTAATTACTGCCGAGTAAGAGCCGATTTGCAGTTATATATTAATAACTGCAAATCGGCTCTTACTCGGCAGTAATTAGTGTAGCCGCTATTTCATGAAGAAACCTGTGCTGATATTGAAAATTGTGATTGGCGTATTTTAATTAGCCAGGTCAGGTGTTTCTAAAAAGGCTGATAACACTGTAGCAATGTGAGGATACATTCAAATTTATTACATAGATAATGCACGTGGAGCTCAGCTCGCAGAGACAAATGTGAACACAGTAACATTTTGATATCCTTTAAACTCTATGAAAAATGTCAATTATTAATTGCTGACTGTTTTATATTTTCTAGAAAAAGTAAGCAAAACATTATTTTGTTTCATATGACAGGAATGAATTGCATTAACAATCCTAGATATTGTTGAAAACTCATTGTTTTACATGCCAGATTAAGTAATTGGACCCCATCCTTGTTTGTACGTGACTGCTGGGGAAAAATAATGTTATGCTTAATTAAAGAGGTGACACTTTCTATATTTTTATCTGATATCGAGTTGTAAGAGCCGATTTGCAGTTATATGGGTAAGAGTTCGATAAGACTCCCTACGGTCGTCTTAATACGAACTCTTACCCATACTAATAAACCACTGTCAAATACCGATGGAAATTCTATGCAGGGTATCATAGATATCGTTAATTTGCGTTAACATATATAAAAAATTAATTACATTCTATGTCGTAGTATTCTGTAAAATTAATAATTACTAAATACATAAAGACTTTTTTGACATGAAATTAAATCGTTGCATGTTCTCCATAATAGCATAATATATATTAATTAAGGAGTAAAACGGGACGTAATGTCGTTTCCATAATAGCGTCAAAAAGGACTCTAAAATCTCTGTGGGGCCCATTAGTGAGTTTATATGTAGGATGAAATTATATGATTAAGCTAGACTTACCTGTAAGGTGAAGGTTAATCATGATTTCATCCACATAAAACTCACTAAGGGCTCACACACCCAACCCGCTACCTCCCCGTTTAAACTGTTCGTGATTCTTTTTGCCGATATTATTCGACATTACTTACTCTAAAATATGACCACTGGCTGCTGATAGCTGCGTCTTCTCTCTGTGTGAGCCCTTAGTGAGTTTTATGTGGATGAAATCATGATTAACCTTCACCTTACAGGTAAGTCTAGCTTAATCATATAATTAATGTACTTAAAACTAAACTTTTATTACATACTTAAACATACCCCTGTGTGGATATACAATATGTACAGTAAATATATTTATCTGAGTAAATTGTATGTTAATTAATTAACACTGTGTTAAAGTTATAAAGAGTTGTGTTATTCTTAATTAATATTTAGTCTAGGTAACGTCCAAACACCACCTTACTATCCACTGGTTTTGCAAATTATGATTAGAACTTGATTAAGGCACCTGGCTATATAGTGTCACATGTAGTTAACTATACGATCACGTTCTGTTCCTTTTATTTGGCCATTTCTGTATTACCTTCTTGAGTATCACTGAATGCTGGGGTTGTTCCAATTTAACCAATTGTTTAAAAACAGGCACTAATATTACACAGATAATGAAAAAAGCCTTGATAAATTAGAAAAATATGTAATAACAATTTCTGACGTAAACCATATAAATGTATTGATCAATGTGCCGAAATACAGCGCCAGCATACATAAATAGTTTAGGTGTGGTGTTGCGCCGCTAAGAATAGAAACTTGGTGTTATACCAACATGCCAGTAGCTGAAAGAGTATGTCCATTTTGTGAAGAGTTTATTGAGACAGAAATGCATGTTTTATTACGATGCCCTCTATATAATCAAAAACATGACGTTATTTATGAGAAAGCTCAATCTGTAGACAATAGTTTTTATGATATTTCCGATAGTGATAAATTTGTATCCATGTTCTCTCACCGACGAGTTAAGGTACTGCATGTACTACACAGATAGGCGAACTAGAGAATGGCGAAGTCAGGGGAACGGTTCCATAAAGCAAACATTGCGGAACACGACCGCTAGGGCGATGGATCAATAATGGTCTGGGGTGGAATCAGCTGGGATGGACGTACTGACCTCATTGTCCTCGACAGAGGCACATTGACTGTCCAGCGGTATCGAGATGAGATCCTCAACACCCAGGTAAGATTAATGCTGGTGCAATTGGTAGTGGGTTTATAATGCCCGCCCCCAAACAGCCAATGGCGATGGTATTACTCGTTTACTCTAGCCGGCTTGACCCCGGATCTTAATCCCCTTGATCATTATGGAATGAGCTACAGGTCCGTATTTCAGCCCGTCAGGTCCAGCCAAGAAGCACCCGGGAGCTTCGTGTCGCCCTTGTCGACGAGTGGAATACCATCACACAAGCCGTTCTAAGAAACCTAATAGGAGGTATGCAACGTCGGTGCCAAGCTGTCATTGACAACACTGGGTCACATGGTCATTATTAAAGCAAAATCGGTTATTTGCAAAGATGTTTGGGGGCGAAAATGAGTTTTTTTCACAAATTCCACTATGTCAGTCTAATACACAATTTCATTACAATCAAAACAAATCAACATGAAAGGACATTACCATTGGTAACAAATTCCTTAATAATGTTAATAAATCACTAAGTCATATATAGGAACAGAAATAAATCTAATTTTTGACATACAACATAAGATAGGTACAAAAATACTCTTGGTGCTCAGCAAACTTTGAGAAGTATATGTAACAAAGTACGACCCATCGTTGTACGCTTTAAAGGTAAGCAGGCTGTGCAAGCTATTAAAGCTCATTTGAAATGCTTTAGAACTTCGCTGTATAATGTGACTGAACAGTTACCACCCGAGATAATGGAATGGATCGTTTCCTTATCGTTGAGATGCTTAAGGTCAGGAAAAGCGGAAAAAAGCAGCACTGGTCCGGGACAAGATTTTCATCAACAACCAGCTATACGCGCCGACCATCGAATCGGAAGCACATGGTCGAGAAAAGATGATCTGGTCGAAGTATATTTATACTAGTAAACGTTTTCGTAAGTCCAAATTTGTTTTTCTTCGCCAAGGGTACACCTACATATGTTACGTGAAGTTTATACAGAAACTTTTCAATTTAATATTGTACTTGTTATTACGTCAAATGGTTAAGGAATGCGTATTGAACTAAAATATAAGTATGTTCCTGTATTTGTTGTATGTTAAGTGATAGAAAGAGCATCGAAACACGAGTATAAATCAGATTGCCGGGTGTTTTTATGTTCTTCTCTTTGTATCATAGCTCCTTCCCTAATGAAATATGAAACCCCAGGAAAAAGTAACCAACTAACGGGCATCTTAATATGATATTTCTATCGCTTTCCCTTTCTCTGCCGTCACAAGTAAACCCCAGCAAAAATGACCCAATCAAAGGGTATGCTTTGGAGTGCGGGTAACTAGTACATGTACTCAAGTTAACGCAATGTTCATGTATATGTGTACAATTTAAATGAGAAACATTTTCAACAGAAAGGTCCCCACACTATGAAACAATTTCACTAGAGCGAAAATTAACGCAAGTTGTAGATTTTCTATGACATATACAGACTTCACAAGGAGGAAGAAATCGTTTGAGATATACAAATATTTAGGTAACATTATAAACCAAATACACAACTACAAATAGTCTACAATAAAACTTCACAACTCATGTGTTTTACCAATACTTGATTACTGTGCGTCTGTTTGGGGGAATGAACATTACTAACAGATAGATAATATTCAAAATCGCGCAATAAGATATTTCATGGCGTTCAATATTTGCCATGCTTGGCGACACAGGTTGGTTACACAGCAGTTACCGAAGATGGTCCTCTACTTTACGCCTCTGGAATCGTTTAGTGTGTATGGATAATAACAGACTGATATACAAACTGTTTGAAACAGACTATAGAAATTGCTCAAATAATTGGTGCAGTGATTTTTGGTAGGTGTTTTAATTACCTTGCCTACATTCACCGAAGGCAGCGTTACCTATTTACACCAGACCTGGTCTTTATCTCTCTTTTTTCCCTCTGATGTGTTTTTATTTTATTTATTTTATTACTTTTGCTACTTTTTTGATACATTTTAACATTTGGCAGGAAAGTCATTTATAATATAAGAACATTTCACAATGAAGCTATTGGAACGGTGTAAATTACTAGGCAAGTGTCCTTAGTCTGTCAAGTTACAATATGTACTTAGACTATAGCTATAAATTTGTTTTGTTTGTTTGCTCATTATAATCGAACTAAACGAAGCATTTTCATTATGTATTCCAAAATTTGAAAATAATAACATATATGAAAAAGTGTATAAAAGTGTAAAATTAAACAAAACTTGAAGGATTTTAAATCACTGTTGTCATGCCAATAAAAATTTCTATGTAAAAAATAAAATTTCCAATTGTATTTTTTAAGGTAAATATATTCGTAAGAAGGGTGAAGATTGAATTTACCATGAAACTATTTATTTACCTGGGCAATTTGTACCATCATTCATGCATTTCTCTTTCTTCATGGCTCCAACTCCTTTGTCCCATAGACAACCCTGCGTATCTCCTTCCTCATGGATGCAAAATCGCAACATTATTCTAAAATAATGAACAGTGTCCCAAAATACTGTCTCTAGACACTGATTAATATTTTTATGTACATTTTATTCCTCATTTTGCTTGAACATGACTTTTAATGATTTTGACAGAGGTTTGGCGGCGTTCTGGACATATTTATATTATATTTGTTATGAAATGGAGCAGATATTCTTTTGGCAAGATTGGGCCATATTAACAATTGAAATGAAAATAGTATCAAAATAAATAGTAAAAGATCGTATAAAGGGTCTTAGAAGTTAAACAAAATTTCTAGATTTGCATATAAATCCAAGTTAGAGTAAATGATTACTATAGTACAAATCAAAACAAATAATTTTTCTCATAGAAATATCGTTTTTATTGAGAAAATCACTGTTATTATTTTCTTTTGCTCTGGTCATTTACGGGACACATCAATCTTATAACTATTATCTTATAATTGAGCTGCAAAACCTGTGCAGTATGTTTGTTTAAACGGATAGTAAGTATCTAGATAAAGTAAAATGTTTTATATCAAGATGCATGAATAGTCATATCCCATTAAACAAAAACATCTATGAAAAAGTTATAAAGTTTTCAGATTGTATTTATTTAAGGCCAAATACTCGCTAGTTCTCACCATTTCTGCTCCAAAAAAAACCTTCTATCTTACAATTAATACAGTCTATTCCAATATAATTACGTTTACACCTATAAGCGTAAAGTCAAAATTTCCAAATACTCGGAACGAATATTCCACAATTAATTTTCAAGTTATGCACTGGACAATAAAAAGAAACAAAAGGCAAAAACTCTTAAATGAGTCAAGAAAGAGTTATGGTTTCTGTGCACTGCGCTTTCTCTCAATATAATTGACCATTGTAGGAAATTGAATTGAATTCCAACTAGTAATTTTCAAGTAATGCTCTGGACAAGAAAAAAGCAATGGAAAAGTTAAAAAGGGCAATAACTCTATAATTACTCTGGACAGAGTTATGGTTCTTGTGCACTGCACTTCCTCTTACTGTGTTTGACCATTGTATGAAGTTGTTTTGAATTCCAACCAGTACTTTTCAAGTTATGCTCCGGACAAGGAAAAGTAACAAAGAGCAATAACTCTGTAATTAGTCAAGATGGAGTTATGATTCTTGTGTGCATTTCCTCTCAATGTGCTTGAAGATTGTATGAATTTGTATTGATTTCCAACCAGTATTTTTCAAGTTATGCTCCGGACAAGAAAAAATTAACAAAGGGCAATAACTCTGTAATTAGTCAAGATGGTGTTATGGTTCTTGTGTGCATTTCCTCTCAATGTGCTTGATCATTTTATGATGTTGTATTAATTTCCAACCATTAGTCTTCAAGTTATGCTCAGGACAAAAAAAAGCAATGGAAAAGTAACAAAGAGCAATCACTCTGTAATTACTTTAGATAGAGTTATGGTTCTTGAGCACTGCACTTCCCCTCATTGTGCTTGACCATTGTATGAAGTTATTTTGAATTCCAACCAATAGTTTTCAAGTTATGCTCCGGACAAGTAAAAGTAACAAAGGGCAATATCTCTGTAATTAGTGAAGATGGAGTTATGGTTCTTGTACACTGCACTTCCTCTCAATGTGCTTGACTATTGTATGAAGTTGTATTGAATTCAAACCATTAGTCTTCAAGTTATGCTCTCCGGACAAGGAAAATGCAACGGACGGCTGGACCGACCGACCGACCGACAAACTGACCACCGAGTGACTCCTTTATACCCCCAAACTTCGTTTCGGGGGTATAATAAATCACAAGAGAATGTGAAAGAGGGTGAGTGTCGTAAATGATCGGCTCGTAAATGTTGAAAATTTCTGTTTGACAAGGGAATTTTAAGAGGAATTATTGAATATTTTACATGACTGACAGAATATAAGCAAGACAAATATCCGCTCATGATATCTGAAGTATTATAACATTGATATTATTGAAAATATATTGTAAAACTATGGTTTTTAAGAGCCTCGTAAATGATTTTGTAAAAGTTACGCTTGTAAAATCCAAATTAACGTGAAATCCTTAACAAAATGGTTGCACAGATACTCTTAATATTCATATTTTTGTTAACTATATTACAGTAGACTTAATATTACTATTGAATAAATCATTTATACGTTACCATGTATGATTAACATTTTTGGCAATTAAGACTCGTAAATGATAACGACTTTGAAGAGTGAAGACAAGCAATTCAAATTTGATTTTTGAGAAAACTAATTTTCGTATGTCAAAATCTGCAATAGAATAATAAAAATAAGCTATGTTTACTGTTAACCAAGATTCTTTGAATGAAAATACGTGCAATGGAACATACTTTGATTTAGTTGAAGACATGCTGTTTTTCTTACCCATTCATTTCAAAAGCGATTGCCAGCAGCAAAATCAAACCAGTAAGCTAATAAACTTGCGCTTTAATTAAATCATTGATGCCGTACAAATTGTTAAAACATTTTACAGGAATGTTCGGGCTTATATACTTCCATCAATTTTCATAGAACATTGAAGACATAGAATGTCGTACTTAAGTGAGAATGAGTGTCCATTGAAAATATTGGTATAAATCTTACTTGCATACTTACATAAATGCTTTTATTCTGTAATAACCAAAATCTTTCCGTGTTAAGTACAAGGAAACTCAAATCTAACTGTTCAACGTTTTAATGGTAAGTGTACTGTTCTATTTCAAATACAGAAGTGAAACAAAATGACGCTTCAATACTTATATGATGAATGATTTCGAAAAACAACTTGAGGTCAGATATGGTTGGGAAAAAACATATGTTGAACAGCTTCAAAGTTGCTATCCCATCATACTGACTTACATTTCTCCCTGTTCGCATTTTCTCTTTTGTCCTGATTTTGGAACATGACAGTTACAGGGCTTGGCGCTACATGTTGTTAAATTTTTCCACTCTGTCCATCGAGCTGAAAGTAACATTTTTACATGTATTCTGTTTGAGTTTTAATAATTACTGATAAAACATACACATTGTTGGTAGAAATGCCAAACTATTGCAAGGTTATGATTGTAAAATCACGGTATAAATAGATACTTCTGTAATAATCCTAATAATGACATCTCGATCAAAATAAATAAATAAATAAATTATTGCCTAGAAATGATAGTCATGATGTTTGAAAAAAAATCTAAATTTTGCCGAGAAAATACATGACTGTAAATAACATAAAAAATACAAATGGCATTTTAGACCTATTTGGATATTAAAGCTAGTCTATATACTTGCATTTACAATCATGTTGAAGAAAAAAGATTATGTTTGCATGAATGCTTTAGGACAGCGTTTTAGTCATTTAAATCTAGATTATTGGTCCCTAAATTTATCTATATTACATTTCACGTGCACCCCCCCCCCCCACCGTTTCAAGAATGTTTTTTGTTTATACATGATTGCGGACGACACAAGTGCTCGTTGTTGGTATAAATCTTATTCTGAACAAACGAAAAATATGCCAAGGTTATCCTTACCCTCACTTTTCAAATATAATAAAATAAAAATAGAGCTGAAAGTAGTGGAAGGGGAAATTTAACCGCCTGTAGTTACAACGTGTACACACTTTCCCGTCTATCTTCGAACACAAGTAGTATGAACACACTGGTCGGATAAAACATTTCAGTTTTACACACAAAAAATATGTTAAAAATTAATAAGTTATTGCTTCTTGTCATATAACAATTACTCTACGGTAAAACATTGAAAAATGAATGATGTTCTGTTAACTAAGCACAATTTGCTTTGTTTTCACTACATTTTTTCTCGTGTGTTTTCTCAATGGCCCGGAAGAATCCGTGTTATTTTCGAACCATTGAAAAAAAAATGGGTGCAAAATTTAATTTTGATTGAAGTTTGTAAACTTCATTCTATGGTGATATATCATATAATTATGTAATAACAAAATCATGGTGAAATATAACATATATGGTTAGCTTACAAGTGTCCGAAAAGTTAGATTATATAAAGACAAGACTTATAAAACTTAAACTCATATGTTATAAAAGATATAATAATTAACATACCAGCTTCAATAGATGAAATCCACAATGAAATGCAGGACAAAATAACAGAACATATTACACGCATTTTTTTTCTTTTTTGAAATAATACTATGGTCAATATATTTCACGATCGGCACGAATACTGAGCAGAAAATTACTGTTTTGTTTGCATTAATTGTTTACCAAGCCGGATATAAAATAATTGGCCAAGTAGAACCGGATGTCCCCTATTCAATTATAGAAGAGTGTATGAAATATATGCGATGTTTTTTATTTATATTTTTTCATTGTGCTTCTTAGAGCTGTAGTTTCTTAAAGTGCGTAGTTTAAATAAAAGCTCCGGCGTTTCTCTTACACTGATATGTTACGGTTTTTGCTTCATTCCTCCCACCGGCGATGCGCAAACAATTGAATCACAGCGTGATCAGAACCACTATTCTATTTATATTACTCTTTCTTTGGTATAACACTTTTTTCTTGGTAAGGAGAACAGCATTGATGCTTACACACACTTGAAGTAAATTGCATTTCTTGCGGACAATAATGGGTTATTTTAACAATTGTTTCCCGGTCTTACATACGCTAGCAAAATATAATCATATGGTAACAGTCAGTTTTATATTTTAGAATGATTTGATATGAATTAATTATTTTAAAGATAAAAATAGACATAAACCTTGGTTTTTGCTTGCATTGTACATGTTACACTCACTGGTTGCAGTGTACATTATTTTAACACTGGTTGCTGTTTACATTATCTTAAGAGGGACGGATATTTCGTCATATGGGTTTTTTGTTTGTTTGTTGTTTCAGGAAAGGAATTAAAGTATGATAAAATATGCAAGAAAAAAATCTGACATGTGTTTGCGGTTCAGTTGGCAAGCCAATGGGCGGGGTACTCTCGGGACGGACATTCCGATCCAAACCGAAACATAAAACCAGATTAACCCGTTAGCCTACTAGCGGCCATCAACTGTACCCATGCGACTAGAGCAGACCAAGATCAGCGGCATATCTATACCGTCTAAACTAATCACTGTTCAGCATGTAGGGCTTTTTTTATTTTCCCTGAAGTGACATATTGACGTGATATTGTCTTGTACAGATTAAACGATGGACAAGTCAATTTAAGATATTCAGCATGCTAAGGGTTGCAATGGCATCATGTAGATAATCAATAAATTATAAAAAATTATTTTTGTTAATTTTCCGTTCAAATTACCATGATCTACTTAGTTATTCTACTTAGTTATTAGGTTTTAGAAGCTATGTACAGAAAGTATCATTTTTCAAATGTTAAAATGCAAGGTGTAAAGTAGCATTCCATCTATAAAGTGTCTGTATGAAGATGTATTGGTAAATTTTGTTGAAGTAACGGGAATCAAAGACACTTAACTACTGCGTCCGCTCTGACTTAAGTACGGATTGTCCTTGAGCGCTCTGTGGTTAAACTGAACTTGTTTCAACTGTTCCTGTCACTGAAACCGTTAGACTTCTTCTCGCAACGCTATTTTTGTAGGAAAAATTCCTTCAAACATACATCATTCGCTCAAAAAGGTAGTGAGTTTGCTTCTTGTAAAAATGCAACATATATTCTCAAACAAATCTGAGTGCTTTAAAATTTGTAAAGATGAGATTTGTTAAATATATTCAGCAAATACGGTTTTGAAAATATCACAGCCAAGAATATCAGCATGGTGTTTTTACTGTAAAAATGTTGGGGATTTTCTCTTTTGTGTTTACTCTTTTATGAACTTATTACGAAAATTATAACGTTATCATCGTTTTTTCAACAAAATAACTTAAAAAATCAAAATAAATTTACAGCAGTATGGATTCAAATAATCTACCATCCACTAATATGTATCCTCATTACATTACATTACATTACATTACACTCAATCTTATTTGATTTAGTATGAGAGTTTGACGAACTCCTCGTACATCTTCAAAAACAATGGCTAATGGTGTATATGTCCCTTTTTTCTTTCTATGAATAACAAAAACAATACCCTGTGAAAATATTTACATGGATTTAATTAACTCCGAGTCCCCAAATGAGGCATCTTATCAAACAATACGCTTAAAAAATAAAAAATAATGTATAGATCTATTTATTTTACATTTCTCAATGATTTTTGACTGAAGTGATATAAGTAATTTAAAAAACAAAATTTTTGACCAAAATAACTATTTAATTTTTTAATTTGTCCTTTTTTATAATTGCAGACAAAAATTTAAATATGGGGATGGTAGTGTCTATGAAAAAAGTTGTTTAAACCAAAAAGCCCCGCTTAAGGTTTTAAACTGGTAAAGGGGTTGTATGCCCATTTTTAATCTCTACTACAAAGGGATTTTTTGGATAAAAAATTTTAAAATTAGAGGTGTGATCTGTAAATAATAAATACACAGGTTTAAAAAAATGATTTACTTTCAACTAAGATTTTATCACAGTGTAAAATATAACACAGAGAAACGTTTTCCCTAACATTGGAATCGCTTTACAGTTTGCTTGTCATTTACAATCATTCCCTCAATGGGATCAGTGATCACATGTGTCGCCTCACGATTAAATTAATCAAGAGGGATCAGTGATCACATGTGTCGCCTCACGATTAAATTAATCAAGAGGGATCAGTGATCACATGTGTCACCTCACGATTAAATTAATCAAGAGGGATCAGTGATCACATGTGTCACCTCACGATTAAATTAATCAAGAGGGATTAGTGATCACATGTGTCACCTCACGATTAAATTAATCAAGAGGGATCAGTGATCACATGTGTCGCCTCATTAGCCACTCCTGTGTAGCAGGATTGTCAAAAATTATTAACAGAGCAAAACGCGTTTTTTTATTATTACTTAAAACTCAGCCAAAAATCATTCAAGCAGAAAACCCGTGTACGATGCGCAAGTACTTGAGCTATGATCAATATTGTAAAGTTAAATTGAAATTGCTTAAGTGATCTGGACAACTTTAAAAATACAAACCATTAAAGCGCCATTACTCATACAAAAATCATTTAACCGAACAATAATTGACAAAAATCATTGAACCGGACACTAACTCTAACAAAAATCATTGAACCGGACAATGCTGACGATATGCACAACTCGATTTCGTACTGATCATTCTTATAAAGTTTGGATGAAATTGCACCAGCAGTTTTTGAGGAGTAGTCCGGACAAGTTAAATTTTGTTACAGACGGATCCTCACTCTGTAGTGTGGCGACACAAAATATTTTTAAAAGATAAAATTCCGACTGTCAGTTGTTAGTTGTTTATACCTTACTGCTGCAATAACTTTCTTAATATATCTTACCGCTGCAATAACTTTCCTTAAATACTTTACTGCTGCAATAACTTTCTAAATATACCTCACTGCTGCAATAACTTTCTTTAAATACTTTACTGCTGCAATAACTTTCTAAATATACCTCACTGCTGCAATAACTTTCTTTAAATACCTTACTGCTGCAATAACTTTCTTTAAATACCTTACTGCTGCAATAACATCTTTAAATACCTACCGCTAAAATAACTTTCTAAATATACCTTACTGCTGCAATAACTTTCTTTAAATACCTACCGCTAAAATAACTTTCTAAATATACCTTACCGCTGCAATAACTTTGTTAATATACCTTACCGTTGCAATAACTTTCTTTAAATAACTTGCCGCTGCAATAACTTTCTTAACATATCTTACCGCTGCAATAAATTTATTTAAATACCTTACCGCTGCAATAACTTTCTTAATATATCTTACCGCTGCAATAACTTTCTTAATATATCTTACCGCTGCAATAACTTTCTTAATATATCTTACCGCTGCAATAACTTTATTTAAATACCTTACCGCTGCAATAACTTTCTTGAAATACCTTACTGCTGCAATAACTTTATTTAAATACCTTACCGCTGCAATAAATTTCTTAATATACCTGACTGCTGCAATAACTTTCTTTAAATACCTTACTGCTGCAATAACTTTCTTTAAATACCTACCGCTAAAATAACTTTCTAAATATACCTTACCGCTGCAATTACTTTGTTAATATACCTTACCGCTGCAATAACTTTCTTTAAATACCTTACCGCTGCAATAACTTTCTTAATATACCTTATCGCTGCAATAACTTTTTAAATATACCTTACTGCTGCAAAAGCTTTCTAAATATACCTTACTGCTGCAATAAATTTCTTAATATATACGATACCGCTGCAATAACTTTCTTTAAATACCTTACCGCTGCAGTAACTTTCTAAATATACTTTACTGCTGCAATAACTTTCTTAATATACCTTACCGCTGCAATAACTTTCTTAATATACCTTACCGTTGCAATAACGTTCTTTAAATACCTTACCGCTGCAGTAAATTTCTAAATATACCTTACTGCTGCAATAACTTTCTTAATATACCTTACCGCTTCAATAACTTTCTTAATATATCTTACCGCTGCAATAACTTTCTTAATATATCTTACTGCTGCAATAACTTTCTTTAAATACCTTACCGCTGCAATTACTTTCTTAATATACATTACTGCTGCAATTACTTTCTTTAAATACCTTACTGCTGCAATAACTTTCTTTAAATACCTAACCGCTGCAATAACTTTCTAAATATACCTTACCGCTGCAATAACTTTTCTAATTTACAATTTACCTTACCGCTGCAATAACTTTCTTAATATACCTTACCGCTCCAATAACTTTCTCAATATATCTTACCGCTGCAATAAATTTCTTCACATTTGGGTATGGTCCAATCAAGTCAAGAAATGACCCTAATGGACTCGAACCATCAAATCTCACCGACCCGGTCCCTACATAGAAATTACCACGTGCATTAAGTTTTACGTTGTCAGGGTAGCCTGGAAGGTTGTCGATAAATACGTCACTTGTGCCTGCCTTACTTCCCTTTAAGTAATACCTATATCAAAAAAAGTATAGCTAATTAAATTTAAATAAGTTAGAGAAATAAAAAATATTATAGGATTTACTTATACATCGAAACGATGCAACAAGAGCCCCGCTAAAGTCGGGGTAAAATAAACCCGATGTCAATGTCTTAAATTTACTGTTGTTTTGGCCTTTACATAAATGTAAAAGAAAAATTCACATCTATTTTTTCCTAAGTAACAAGTGAACAAATTAATTGTAGAAGATAATTGAACATTATGATTTAATTTTATTTTGATAGAAAAGAAATTAAACAGCAACATAAATCTAATTACAAATCAAATGAAATATGCACATTTACATTTAAATACATTTTAATGAAAGAATGTTAGTATTGTTGCGCAGACAGTTATAAAGAAACTTATGGCGTGTATTAAATATTTTCAAGAATTGTAGTATAATGTACCTGCGTAGTCTTGCAACACTCATTTCTGCAATTAGAAGGAAATCTTCTTCTTTGGATAAAGAAATACCATTAGCTAAGTATAACCCCGAGAGTAAAGTTCGGCATATTCCCGTCTGTATATTATACTCGAGGACACGCCCATCTGGCCTTGTCTCTAATACCTTAAAAGCCAATTATAAAGTTATTGAAACAAATAACGAATATGTCAGTCTGCCATTAATACAATACAAACCTGTGTCTGAAAGTTCAATTCGAGTTCTACAAGTAAAGTTATTCGTTTTCTGTTTTATCTAGATTTATGTACCCTTATTTCTAAAGTATTCCAAGTCACAGAAATAAGGTCTGCTATAGAAAAAACACAACTTAGGGGAATTTTTTTATTTTTTTATTTTTATTTTTAGTTGTTTTTTGTTTGCGGCCCTACATTTATGTTACTCTTCTTCTAACGTGTCATACAAGGAACACAGCGAATTGAAAAAGAAAACTAGGCTGGTCATATGCAAGTGGGATGTACAAAATCTTGACCAGAAAGATACGAGTGAAAATGTTGCAGGGTCTGTCCGTTTAATTGACTGACTGAGACTGATCGATCGATCGATCGATCGATCGATTGATTGATTGATAAAGTTAAACAAGTAAATACATAGATTATAATTACCGCATATCGAAAATCGCGACGCTGCCATTTGCTAGAAGAGTCTGTAAAATATATAAGACCATCACTGGACATATCCATACTGTTCAAAAATCGGAATGGCGTTCCTTCACTTCCTGAAATACATGATTGCGTTGGTAATTACATATTCCTACATGTGAATGATTTAAAACCTGTTTAAAATGATTTCGTTTCCATGGAATGCAGAGATTGTTTTATATATGTTATAGCAAATGTTATAACAAATGTTTTATATGGAAATTTAATTCTAAATAATAAAGACAAAATAGTTGAATATTTGACTAAATGAAGGGAATCATAATATGAAATATATCATGAAATCGCCCTCGTGTTATATTGCTATTTATAGTATTCACATGTATGTGGGTATTTTCTAAGACGCAGCATTTGGTTTGCTTCTGTCTTCTTGATAAATAAACAAGCACCCTTTGGCCCAGGGAAAGATACTCGCTGAGGGTGTGAGAGGATAGGATAAATCAAAGTTTTTTTCTTAGTGTGTTTTTAATCAAAATGTTCAGAAATTTTAAAAATGAATGGGTTAAGATGAAAATTATCAAATTATCATTGGTAGATGTGCCATTCTTGATTCTGTGAAAAGGGGTATTTATTTTATGTTCAAAAGATAAAAAAAAAATGTTAAAAGCAATTATTATGTGAAACGTAAAGTCACTTTGTTAATTGAATAGGTCAAAAATGAAATCATATGTGAACGTGATACCTCTAACTATGCAATGGGGTTTTATATGTGGACCAAAATGCCGCTAAAGATAGAAAAATCTAAAAAAAAAAGGTAAATTTGCTTATACATGTACTTGAAATCTTCTAAAATGAATGAAAGTGATACAAAGTTGATTCCTACAGGTGCAAATTCGGATCTGAAACCGTAACTGTTAATGTGAAATGATTCTATTTGAACTTTTAACATTAACTATTTTTAGTTAATGTGAATATCATGAAAATAGTACGATGACGTCACTAATTTGATGTTAGGTAGATTGAAATATTTATGCGGAATATATTTTAACAGGATAAAGTAGACTTGTATACGGAAGATAATGGTTTTATGTACCTAGATGTGAAGTTTATGTATATTAAATGATATTAACAATATGATTATTAAACCATAAATACCTTCTTCATTTGAAACAAGTATTTCTATATTTCCGGTATCCAAACTTATACGCAGAAGCCCTTTATAAGAATCAACTAAATACAGTTTGTTGTCTTGTCCAACTTTCATTCCCTTTGGTCGACCACATACTGGTTCAAACTTAGCACTGCCGCACTGTGGATGATCTAAACCAGTTCTAGCGATGAGAGAAATCTTGGTCTTACTTATAGAAAATATTTTACCATCTGCAGTGCCAGTGTAAATTGTTCCTGTAAAATTGTTTGTATAATAAATGTTAGTTTGTTCAAATGAAAAGAGAGTGAATACTTATACAACGACAACAAAACAAATTTAAAGCAGCATTTAAATAAAAACATATTCTTAGCTGACAAAAATACAACTTGAACGGGGAACACAACACTAAAGTACAAGTTAGAGCAAAACAAAACACTGATGGTAGTGAGCGAGACATTTAAGACAGACGTCACTCAATATACATGAAGTACTGATCAATTCAACGGTACTAAACATTCGTTAACTTATGTGGAATACACACAAAATGAATACATATATATAAAGCGTATAACAGTGTAAATATACATAATTATATTTATTATATACTTCCTAAAATACACGCAAATCTTGAAGCGCGAATACGCTTCAACGAATAGAAAATTCCGTATTATGATAGTGACAAATACGGTAGTGTCGGACTATTTTTGACGTTGGTTCCGATCTCAGCTTTGTAACGTTATAACGTTGCATTTCGAAACGAAAACTAAAATTATTAAAGGCGTGGCCGGTTAAGCAAAAATTACGTATTCATCCGTCATTTATGAATTTATTTTTCATTTTCTGAAATAACGAATAGAAGTGAAGTATATAGAAACTCCTTTCTACGTATACTTAAAACGATTAGGTATATAATAAAAGGAAAGTTGTGTTGTAGTAGCTCTCTGAGGCTTTGTATAGAAAATTGACATCTCACTCGACCTTTGGTCTCGCGAGACATCAATTTTCCAACGCTGCTGGTCTCAGAAAGCTACTACAACATAATATTCCGTATGTATATGTATATGTTGGGATCTAACTCTCAGTGCATGCGAGGACAGCTGGACCTTCATTAAGCACAGACTACCTACATGTATACAATGTGTATGCAACTCCAATTTGCCACAATGTTCAAAAGACTAAAATAAATTTTTTACATGTCATTAGAACTTTGTCTAAACAAATATAATTATGGTTTCATTCTTGCCACGTATACTTGCCATTTTTATCAAAAGCAAATGATTCTGGACCAACCAATGCACCTTCAAACCATCTCTCTGCTTGCTGTAGTAAATTGTTTCTCTTTAAACCTCCTTCTAGCCGTGGTAGAGGCCTTGGAAACCTGCCATTCATACATATAAATAACTTTTAAATTCATAAATATATATATATATATTCATTTAGTGTCAGATAAAAAATTTTATTACAAATACAGGTTTGAAAATAAGATTTTTTCTGATTCATATAGCAGTCCCCAATCTTTTATGAATGGATGAGCATAAATGGAGGTGTGTGTAAACCTGTCTGTACAGTCTTTCTGGTTTTTATCCCAGCAGGGAGCAAAACTTAATCCCATATTCTTTGTACGAGTCGGAGCACTGTCTGCATTTTATTGTACTTGTTTTCTTTTGGTGTTTTTTTTTTACAGTTTCCAAAACGTTACACATTGACAATATAGTTGAACCATGCTTATTTTGCATTTTGGTAAAAAAAAGCACTATGTTTACATTTTGCTATTTTATGACAAAACTTTTAATCCATAATTAATTCATTATTAAACTGGAACAAAACACGTGTTTACCCTTTCTTAAGAAGAAAAGTATTTACTTATGTGGCTTCGTGTGCCGTTAAGGAATGAGGCCGTTAAGCGCCTATTTTTAACAAAACATCGAAAATATCCTTAATAAACTCACAAATTATAATTGTTTTATTTGCATTTTATTGATACAAAATGTAACATAATAAATGCAATAAATGCTGAAAAATAAACACTTTATTGCATGTATACTTACGTGTAGGGAATGGGGTCTATTGGACTCAATTGTAAGCATAAACCGACAATAACTGGAAATATTACCACCAGAAACACTCTCCATCTGGTCCTTGAAATTAGTATAATAATTATTTACATCCAACACAATCTTGATTAAACAATTGCTCACATTCAAATAATTTGAAATAGATAAATAGAATTACTGTATATCAGATGCATAATAACAACTGAAAATGTATTTAAAGAAACACATATTAACTCATAAAAACTTGAATAAAATAACAAACAAACAAACAAAATAACAAACAAACATGCATATAATATGAAACATAATAAACAAATATCAACTCTGTCAACTGAATGAGGAGCCACTAAGAAAACGATTAAAAATATTCCATCATACATGTATTTAGATTAAATATTCTAAAATTGTTCTCAAACTTTTTAAGGCATTTAAATGGTGAACTTTAATTACATGTATCTAGATTTTAAGCATTATAAATACAGAAAATATACCAGAATTTATTTGTAGAAGCAGACGATGGCTCAATTTTCATCTTGACCTGGTCACTGAACGGTCATCACGTGACAGGTTCAATGTCATTGTGTTGGCCTCGTTTCAACCTGAGAAAGAATGCACACACGATGATCAAACAAGCTGCATTATCATGGACTGAAAGAGTTAAATGTAACATGCATCCTCGTGGAAGCAAGCGATCAAATAAAGACACATTTGAAAACCAAAGGTTCGTAGACAAAAATACATGAGCAGTGAGCAGATCTTTTACCATGAGTGTTCTACCTAAAACCTTAACTATTTCAAAGACCCTGGTTTATTGAACCGTAAGCCTCTGATGCCAGGGCAAATTTATCGTAAGATCACGGAGTGCACATTTTGCTATTCATCGAAGTCAAATAGCTGTGAATTATAAAACGAACGCCTTTTTATGTAGGATATAGAATTGACTAATTCTATGCTTTAGTCAGATGTACTATGTTTAGACATGACCCTATCCATATGTGCCTGATAAACATATATTTTAAAGATGTAAAAATATAAATAATTATATGACATACGTGTTTTAAAATTAAATTACACAATACAATAAAGTTCCTTCCAGCCTTCACGTTTTGGTTAAATCCTGCAAAATTTCTTTAAGTACGATAAATACAATCCAAATAGTGACCAGATATAAGTATTTCACAATCAATTTGTTGTATTAATGCAGACGCTATTAAACATTCTTTGTCAATCTATGTTTTCTCTCTTAAAATATTTATAAATATGCAGACGATAATAAAAAGCTGACCTTTTGATGAACCCAAACAGGGGCATTTCAGGTCATATTGTGTCTGACAAAAAATAGGTTACTATAATAAAGGGCACGTGAAATAAAGTCAGATTAAGTATCCTGTAATGTTACATACTCTTTTGAAGGTTACGGGTGAATGAAGATACACATGTATATATTAACAAATCATTACACGTGAATTATTGCCTCTTTTGTATGTCGCTTTGATTAATAATGTAGATATACTTCCTATAAAAGCTAACTATGTTTTGAGATTGCTTTTGTAAAATTGTTTTAATACATCAATTTACATAAATGATATGAGGAGGAAATATTAGATTTCTTTATAAAATAGGATGACCTGGTACACTGTCATGGCTAATATAATATTAAAGCACCATGTCGTCAGATTCATGCTTATGTTCATAGAAATTATGAGAATGTATCAGTATCAAAAAAAAAATATTGTCAAGTGAACAAAGAAATAATTTACACATTATACGCTTTCAGTCAACGTAAATAACCATATAAGGTCAAATTATGAAAAAATGGCCTTTACTGCGTTAGTCACGCAGTAGAAATATGGTGATAAATACCGCAAAATAAGACATTCATAGCATATAAAAAGATGGTAATAATTTTAAGAAAAACAGTTTTGTGAAAAATATACTAACAATTTAAGGAAAGTAAACATATTCACAATTCATGTCATGATTTGCATTCATGCAGCTTTAAAATAATCGATTCGAGTCTTCATTCACTGAAATAAGGGTGTCGGTGTTGGTCAGGGTTTTTCAAATAGAAAGACCCTCCTGCGTTATGCAAAATAAATCTAAATGAATATTAAATAAATAAATAAATAAATAAATAAATAAATAAATAAATAAATAAATAAATAAATAAATTAATTAATTAATTAATTAATTAATAAATAAATTAATAAATAAAGCCGTTTTTTTTTAAATATTTTTATCACATTATATTTTAAACGGACGACGTTGTAATTAAATTTGCGCCGCTATTTCCCTATGTAAATTTATGTTTATCACGCATGTAATTTCTCACGCTTACACCGTTACAAATTGGAACAAGTTTTCGCGTGTCGATACATTTTATTTTGTTCAGCATTAAAAATGGGATCGGAGGGTGCTAGCCAGGTATTAATGCCAATTGAAGCTGAGGGATGTGTAGAATCTTTAAAACAGTTTACTATAAAGGATATTGGGGGCCCATTGTAAGTATTTTCTTCTAAAAGCTATTAGCTTTATTTCGGTTTCCATGGTAATTATTTCAACATATCTTTAGACTTATAGGGCAACACTGAATTTTGAAATATTGTTTCTATTCGAAACTTTTTTGTCAATATATTATTTTGGTGAATTACAGTGTTAACTCTAGCTGTGCCTGGAAGTGGGCCCACTAGCATGCCCTGAAAATGGGGCCAACTTAAAAAATTTCGGGCCAGGCATAGAAATTGAACAAAAAACATGTACATGTATGTAAATGTCAAATTTTAATACCAATTTTGTTATCATGATACAGTCATGTATTGTGTCTTTATTTGAATGCTTGATTTGATTCCCTTTTAGAATTTACTAGAAATGACATGTATATAATCAATATGTTTACATTTCAAAAAAGAAAATCAGAAGCAAAGCAGATTTCACACATGTCTAAATTACTCACCATTTAAACCACTGATGGGAGCATTCCATTTATGCTTCCATCAATGATTAGAGTTAAGATAATGCGTGTTTTATACATACCCCAAAATATTGCCTTGGTTTCCGATTTTCCTTAGCTATTATAAACATATAACCTGCAGTCTTTAACTTGAATCTTTGTGACAGCGAGATAGCGAAATGGAATCAGTCCAAAACAACATCATGTTTTTTCACGCATTTTCTTAACTCGATGATTGCATCCAACAGGCCCAATATATAAATTGTATCTATTTGAAATTTGGAGTGCCATAGGCGCAATGGCACTGTCTAGATTGAACACTGTACGCATCATCAGTGGAAGACCTTGATGCTGAAGGCAAAATCCTAACAAATTCTATTAAATTTTTTTTTATAAGTTTATCTTATAAAGGTTCAGTGTTATATGACTTTTGTGTGTTTTTATTTAATAAGATATTATCTCAATCATTATGTTTGCGCTGAGCATTGGTCTATTCCAAGCGTTAATCCAGCCGCTCTAAATGAAAATATTTAATTTTGCTGGAAATTGAGATTAGTAAGTGGAGTTAGTGGACACAATCTAAAACTTGTGAAACTTAAATCAGCAAAAGTTGTATGTCTTAATTCTTAGGTACAAGTTACTGAACAAATTGTCTATTTAGAATTATTTCTATTTGGAATGACCTTTCTGATGATGTTAAAAAAAAGATAAAGCGTTCAATCATCTAAAAAAAAAATCTGAATATTAAATCTTGGGACTCCGCAAAGATTTGATATATATATGGAAAGTATTTTACATTTGATTAACTTAAATAATAACCAGTTTATTGTAATGTTGTTAAAACTTCAGACTGGAAATAAACATAATACAAGTAATACAAGAAGTAGCTCAACAAATTGTGTGTCAAGCTTTTTGTTACATTTATATACAATGACCCTTCTTCACACATGTAAGTCATATCAGTTTGTAAAATCTATCTGTCTTGCAGTCGGAATATTGTCAATGAGATTTTTTACAAGAAGTACTTATTTCAAAGGAACATCATTATCCTTATAAAAAGGCAATAAAGTGTTCCTAAACGTCAAAAAGTTATATCTGGCTAAAAAAAGATCTAACTATTCTAAGCATTTGAACAACATTCTACTATGATTTACAAACTACTGTAGGTATTCACTTGAAACTAATTACATCACTTTGGATCATGACCAGAGGTGTCTTTCCAAGGCCCATAATTCTCACATGGATTTTTACTGAATTTTGGCCCTTTTTGCACTTTGAAAATTTTTGGCTAATTTTAGGTTATGTTTTTTCTATGATATTTAGATGGTCAGCACAACATGAAGTGATGGAGAGACTGAACATGCAAGCTGTTATAAATGCCTCGGCTCAGGAAGATGAATTCATTAAAGATTTTCTCATCTCTTGTGACAAGGTAACATAATGCTTTCTTTATATATCTAATAAAGGAGAAACGTTGCTCCCTGTGTCTGACTAAATATGAGCCGCATCACGACAAAACCAAAATAATGCGTTTGCAACCATCATTGATCCAAACCAGCCTGCGCAGTCTGATCAGGATCCATGCTGTTCGTTTACCAACTATATTACAAGTAGAGAAACTGATAGCGAACAGCGTGGATCCTGATCAGACTGTGCGGATGCGCAGGCTGGTCTGGATCCATGCTGGTCGCAAACGCATTACGTTGGTTTTGTCATGACGCGGTTCATATATAATAAACAACTTTGCAGGGTGGATAAAATCTGAATTTGACTTGTCTGCTTTTATGTAAAACATGCCTTAACTTGTCCGATTGATATTTATATAGTAAATTCTAGAACGTTTCCACTTGTCTGTACAGACTGTGGGACGACCTGGGCAATACGGACAACTGATTTTACTGCCCCAGCTTTATATATGTAACTACATGTAGTCAATTTAAAGGAAAAAAACATTTTATTTATTTTGGTCCATATTAGATATTTTATCTGTTTTGCTGTCTCTTCTTTGTATAATTATGTAACTACATATTTAATTATGTTAATACATGTAGTCAGTTTAAAGAAAGAAACATTTTATTTATTGTGATCTATATTAGATATTTTTGTGTGTTTTCAGCTAACATTACTGATATATGATCTACTGATGACAGAGGTATGGAAGGAAAAGGTATTTACAGAAATTATGGACACTGAAGGATTTGAACCCAAAACAACCTTCCCTCTATACATGGCAGTAAGTCTAGCTTACATCTGAAGCTACATACAACTTAATATGAGATACCAATTTTACTTCATTTAATAAAAAGAATAATAGTGTTATAATAAAATGATTCTTGATTTTAAACAAAATTTATAGCAAAGTTAAAAAAATAATGTTAATTAATAATTTGAAATAAAAAATAATGTTATCTTCTGTTGTAGAAAACTTCTAAATATGTTCCATGTTGATTGCTGTGAAAGAAAGGTTTTATATCTCACATAATTTGTATTGACAGCTCTATCATGAAGCTACAGTGGCCAATCTATTGGAGACAACTTTATTTTATCGTGAAGTTTGTGAGGCAGCAGAAGATTCCATCCTTGACCTTGTTGATTACTGTTATCGTAAACTAACACAACTTATAGCCAGGTATACACATTACTTTTACCATAAACTAACACAATTTTAGCCAGGTAAACACATTACTGCTATCATAAACTAACACAACTTATAGCCAGGTATACACATTACTGTTATCATAAACTAACACAACTTATAGCCAGGTATACACATTACTCTTGTCATAAACTAACACAATTATAGCCAGGTATACACATTACTGTTATCATAAACTAACACAACTTATAGCCAGGTATACACATTACTGCTATCGTAAACTAACACAACTTATAGCCAGGTATACACATAACTTTTACCATACACTAACACAATTATCGCCAGGTATACACATTACTGCTATCATAAACTAACACAACTTAAAGCCAGGCATACACATTACTATTATCGTAAACTTACACAACTTATAGCTAGGTATACACATTACTGTTATCGTAATCTAACACGACTTATAGCCAGGTATACACATTACTGTTATTGTAAACTTACACAACTTATAGCTAGGTATACACATTACTGTTATCGTAAACTAACACAACTTATAGCCAGGCATACACATTACTGTTGTCAGAAACTAACACAACTTATAGCAAGGTATACACATTATTGTTATCATAAACTAACACAATTATAGCCAGGTAAACACATTACTGTTACCACAAACTTACACAACTTATAGCAAGGTATACACATTACTGTGACTGTAAACTAACACAACATAAAGTCAGGTATAGGCCTACACATTACTGCTATCGTAAACTAACACAACTTATAGCAAGGTATACACATTACTGTTATCGTAAACTAACACAATTATAGCCAGGTATACACATTACTGTTATCGTAAACTAACACAATTATAGCCAGGTATACACATTACTGTGACTGTAAACTAACACAACATATAGTCAGGTATACACATTACTGTGACTGTAAACTAACACAACATATAGTCAGGTATACCAATACTGTTATTGTAAACTAACACAACATATAGTCAGGTATACACATTACTGTTATCATAAACTAACACAGCTTAAAGCTATGTTTATACATTAATGCTGTCATAAACTTACACTTATAGGTAGGTAAACACATAATTGCTATCATAAACTAACACAACTTATTGCCAATTACACATATTGATCTTTTATAAAGTAACACAACTTATAGCACGGTATGTTGAACTATCATTAACAGATATTTCAGAACATATTGGTAACGCTCAATTCTTAAAAAGAGTGGGGCAGTCTTTGTATTATTGAGGTTGTTTTTTGTTTTTATAGTGTATCATAAGCATTTTTCATTTTCAATCAGTCACTGATTTCATAGTAAGTCTTTTGAAATATATAATTTCAATGTAATTAAGCTTGACACCAAAAAATAAGCATAATGTCACTTTAAATAAAGATAAAAATGAGCATTAAAAATTAAATTTCATTTTAAATAAAGATAAAAATGAGCATAATGTCACTTATAAAGATTTTACACAAACAAAAAGAATGTTATACATTTTGTCTAAACTTACTCTGATGTGACTCACAAACTTTACATGAATACTTGAGTTAAGTTGATAATTTTAAAGAATGGAAACTTACTGGTAAAAGGTTGTAGATTTCAGTTTCTTTAAAAAGTATTGTGACAGATTTTAATTCAGTGTTTATATCTAACAATAGATTAACTATAGATATACATGTATATTGTAGAAGTGAAGAAAGTGGGGAGGAGAAAGATCTTGAGTTAGACGCCACACAGTCTGTGTCTGCTATGGCTAATGCTTCTAACATGGAGGTAAATATAACTCTATTTCAAGTAGGGAAACTGATAGCGAACAGCATGGATCCTGATCAGACTGCGCGGATGCGCAGACTGGTCTGGATCCATGCTGGTCGCAAACCCACTATGTTGGTTATGTCATGATGCGGCTCACTTGATTGATTAAAATGGCATTATGCCTGTCCAAGGGTATATTGTGAGTGAACAGGTGAAAGTCAATATAAGTTTTTACATTTTGCCATAATGGCTTTCAATTTTATAAAATTATACTTTGCATGAACAATAAACTTCTCTCATGGCCCAATGAAGTTTCTATAAATATCAATCGGAATTTACCTACAACATTCAATTTTAAAAAGAGTGGGATAGTCTTTTTCATATTTTATGTTCATTTATACATGTATTTCATCCTTAGTATATTAAGAATGATTTTCCAAACAATGTCAGAGAAACCATACAATACTTTTAGCTGATCAAATTTCATCTTGATTTGCCCACAGTTTTAAAAAAGATATCCTGCAAAAATAACACCCATTTTAAAAAAATTAACAGTTTAAGTTAAATACTTGATCTTCTCCAGTATAGTGATTATATTTTAGGAACTGGAAAAGCAGGACAGAAAGTTGAATTTTGAGATCTGTATTAAAGCTGTATCAATGTTAAGATATATTGTTGACCATCTAGAGGGGTAAGTTTATTATATATATTACTATTTACCTTACACTAAAGAAAAATGTTGAAATAATACACTTTCAGTCAATAATTGACCCTTCTCATGGGCCATCAATTTTACAGACTTTTGAGGTCAAAGTCTTCTTAGTATCAATAAGGCATGGCTTGTTCTGGCACAGATTTTAGTTGCAAGTACATGTATTAGTATTAAGACATTGAATGATGGAAGGTTAGTTAGTGTGACCTGTAACATGTATTCTTTTTTAAATTTTTTATCTCTTTATATACAGGGTTCCCACGGTCAGGGAAAAGTCAGGAAAAAAATGATTTTTTTTCAAGGTCAGGGAAAGTCAGGGAATTTTGAAATTGGTCAGGGAAATTTGAAAAATAAGCAAAAGTCAGGGAAAAGTCAGGGAATTGTGTAGAAAATAGTGTTTTTGTGAAACAGCAAGAAGCAAAATCAGTAAAAGCTAAGGCAGTTTCTTCCATCATTTTGGGTATCTTTATTGTTATTTTTGATTATGAGCATCTGTTTTATTTTTATATTTTTTTACTCTTAAAATGATAATGCTTCTGCCTGAAGATTCTGGATATTTTTGTCATTATTAGTAACTATCTTATTAAGAAAGAAGCTAAAAGGAGTTTAAGGAAGACGGACAAAACCCCACCAGTTAAAACCCCACCACTCAAAATTTTATAGAGTGGACAAAACCCCACCACTTAATTTTATAGAGTGGACAAAATCCCACCACTAAATTTTACAGAGTGGACAAAACCCCACCACTTACACAATGCACCAATTATTGGGCAAGATTTGATGAATTAAAATATATATAATATACACATTTTTTTCACATTTTTTTTAAAGTTCAATATAACATTTGTGTAATATAAGAATGAACAATTTTATTAACAATGCATTTACATCTTGCATGTGCAATATGCAAAAAAGGTGTACAAACTGTACACAAAAAACTTAATCCAAATCCCTGAAGAACAAAACAGATTATTTATTGATGTTTTGATTGCAAAAAAGGTGTTTCAATCTGTACACACAAATAAAATCTAAATCCCTAAAGAACAAAACATGATAATTATAGCATATAGCATTTATTTCAATAGCAATATAATATAATGAATGAGATTATACAAACAATTTACAAACTGTTTTAAATCAACATCAAAGAGTAGTCGTTTATATGAGACTGTGCCACATTTATGACCTTGAATTATCCATTATTATTAGTTTCTTCAAATTCATTTCTTCAATTTATTTATATAAAAAATAAACTACTTACTATTAATCAAGAATATAGCACATTTTCATCAATTAATGATAGCACATTTTGTATAGCACATTTCTAGTTTATTCAGTTGAGTCTATTTTCCTTCATTGTACTTAGTTTAAGCGGATACAGTGGCCGCTAGCCTAAAGAAGCTCAGGTACAGTCTTCTCCTTATTGATGAGTTGTTCACACATTCTTTTGAGTTTCTGCTGATGCGCAATTGTTTGTTTTTTTAACATGTTTACAAGAAAGTTTTGTCCACTCTATAAAACTGAAGTGGTGGGGTTTTGTCCACTCTGTAAAATATAGTGGTGGGGTTTTGTCCACTCTATAAAATTCAGTGGTGGGGTTTTGTCCAATCTATAAAATTTTGAGTGGTGGGGTTTTAACTGGTGGGGTTTTGTCCTACATTCGGAGTTTAAGCATCCCTTGTCTCCTGAGTTATTTATGGTTTGTTCGTGTGAAAGAGGCTGATAATCTGCTCAGGAGGCTGAAAAATATGAAAATGAACTTGCTTGTGAAGTAAAATGCCAAGTGCAATGCCTTCAGGGTCAAGGTCAAAGAAAAGTAATAAAAGAATCAAGTAAAGATATTGAGAAACTTGAGAAAAACACTTAGTGGACTTCGATTAAGTACCAATAATTTTAGTGCCATGTTGTGTTTTTGCACACATGCATTAAACCATAACTTTGAAATACTAACTGCCATAGCTAGTTTTATTAGTAGTATTACAAGCTTTTACTGCATTTTGCTTTTAATGTAGCCACTTCATTACCTGTCTTATTGTTTCTTGTCCAACACCAGTTTTCCATTGATAACTATCATATATTTTATTAAAATACAGGCCTGTTTTAGTCAATCCTGCATTGATTACACTGCTTTGCATTTGTAAGAGAATGAAACATCTTTCAGCATAACATGTACTATCAAATACTTTACATTTTGGATAAATTTACTCATACTTGTTGAAAGTAAACAAGACAAGTTGCTTATGACAATTGCTCACTAATATTCATGTATTTTTTATCTTGAATAATTTAAAATAAAGAATTGGAGAAAATAGGTTGGCTGTTTGGGGAGGAGGAGGTCGAAATACATGTATAAAAAATACATTTAATGCTCTAAGATTGTGCAAACTTGACGCTGTTATTGGTCAGGGAAAAATGGTTTTGGTCAGGGAAAAGTCAGGGAATTTTGATTTCTCTTCTTTGTGGGAACCCTGATATAGAAACTGTTTAGTTTACTATCCAGCATTGAGCAGAGTGGAATGCTTTTATTGGAGAACATGAGCTCTTGTTACTTTCATCCTTCACTTGTGGCATAGTCACCCTGATTAGTATATGCTTGTGAGGAATGCAGCAATACTGATAGACAGTATATATAATAATGTATACATCATGTTCAAACATAATTATGATAATAAAATACATGTATATATAAGTGACTAAATTTTGAGGATAGTACAGTAAATACAGAGATATATTTTATTAAAAGTATTCATTCTTTAACATGACTTGATGTACGGTACTCATGTTATTATTTCAGTCATTCATTAATGTTATCACAACTGTACATTCATTTAAATATCTCATTCATGCACTCATGTTATGATGTCATTCATGCACTCATGTTAGTTCCTCAGCCATGCATTCATGTTACTATCTAAGTCATGCATTCATGTTTTATCTCAGCTATGCATTCATGTTTTTATTTCAGTCATGCATTCATGTTATTATCTCAGCCATACATTCATGTTTTATCTCAGTCATGCACTTATGTTATTATCTCAGTCATGAATTCAGTCATGCATTCATGTTTTTATCTAAGCCAAACATTTATGTTTTTATCACAGCCATGCACTTATGTTATTATCTCGGCTAAGCAGTCATGTTTTATCTCAGCCATGCATCAATGTTTTTATCTCAGCCATGCATTCATGTTATTATCTCAGCCATGCATTCATGTTTTATCTCAGTCATGCATTCATGTTTTTATCTCAGCCATGCACTCATGTTTTTATCTCAGCCATGAATTCCTGACTTTATCTCAGTCATGCATTCATGTTTTTATCTCAGCCATGCATTCATGTTTTATCTCAGCCATGCAGTCATGTCAGTCACTGCTCTGTGCTACTGCATCAGTGACTATGAAATATTCTTTGTACAACAATGTTTGAAATCGTAACTGAAAATAAGTTCTCTTATTACAATATTTATTTAATATGATTATTTAAAAAATTTCTGAAAGAGTTTCATTTCTACATTGAAGGTTTATGTGTTTTAATTATATTGGTATAATATATTATAAAATATTTACTTACGAAAACAATACATTGATAATCCTTTTTCATTTATTTAAGGTAAATCCTTAATTTTTCACTGGTCTTTTTAAATTCCTGACTTGCACATTTTTTGTAACTGACATAGTTATATGTAATTGGGAGGTAAATTGTTCTGTCTACATTTTTATATAGTCTGGGTCAAGCTGACCATTGTTAATGTATTGTACATTACACTTAGGTCAAGTTACATTTTATACATAATGGTCATTTATAAATGAGGGGTATTTGAAGATAATCATTGTAACAGTATTTGAGTAAAACTTATTTTACTTATCATATTTTTTATTCAAATAAAACATAAAAGCTTGGTATTTAATTTCAATGTGATGATTTTTTATGTCAATTATTTGTTTGCAAATAATGCAGTTAACCAATTTTAGAAAAAAAATTGGGTTAAATTGATATATCTCCTTTAGTTTCAATAATATACTGAATTGGCTTTAACATCTGTAATTGACTTGTCCATTTTTTAATTTGGATAAAACAATTGGTCAAGTTAAAGGAATATTTTATAATGACTGAATAGCAAACGGTTCAGACCATTGATCATACAGTACAGGTACAGTACAGGTGTACTGACTGACCCTGGTCTGCACTGGTCACATGGTTATGATCTGTAGCTGCCAGCAAGCTAAGGGTACATCTCCAAACATTACCTAGTAAATTTTGATCAAACTTATTGAGGTCTTGTTTAAAAGTCTATTTTTGTTTCTGGTCTGATAAATAAGTCTGTGAGAGGACCTGAAAATAAGCTCTCTTTTCTATTTGATTTGTATAAAGGGATATCCAAAATATAAAGACATTTCTCCAATTATTTGCATCACAGTTTTATTTGGGCATGATTAACATACAAATTTTACACTGTCTCAAAGTTTTGTATATTTACAGTATATAAATACATAACCAGTCTGTGTGACATACTTCTAAAGTCTGACCTACTGCTACTTAACCTTGTTAAATGTTGAGAAAAAATTGCAGCAATGATATTTATACATGTATTTATATCATTAAGTGCCTTCAAGGGAGATGAATCTTTCTGTGTTAGTCATTGAAAGAGTTATACATGTATTTATTATCTATATTTGATATACATTGTATATAACAGTTTTTAACTAGTATAGATAGTGAAAGGTCTTTACTTCCTGTAATGATGGCAGAAGTACTTGTAAATTAGACTGTGTGTCACATAGAGTAAACTGTGGTCTGTTAAATGTTTAACTGAACAATGAACAGTTTCAAGTACATGTAGTAACAATTATATGTATAGTTAAAAAGATTTTTTTAATGTTTATCATGTTAACTGTTAACCTGCTAAATCTTAAATGGACTAGTCCATCTTTCAATCTGAATAGCGAACAGTGCAGACCATGATCAGACAGCACAGGTGAGCCTGAGGATCTGAGTGTGTACTGTCAGTGCTTTAATCCGTCACCTGCTACAGAGTAACATATAGGGATCACTTCTCTATCGTCCATCTGTCTGTTTATATGTCTGTGCATACATTTAGGTAAGCATGAAAAAAAAAAAAAATTCTGTGATTTACTACTATATTGATGTAGAAATTATTGATTGTTTTGCAGACTTCCTTTAAGTGTTATGACAAGGATATTAAACACTCATGATGTACCTTTGTTACTGGTACAGCTTGTAGAAAACCCTCCATGGAGCCATAGAAAAGATGGTGAGTTCTTTTTGTATTTAAGAATGCTTGATGACTTAATTATTCTTTTTATGCCACCGCAGCATCTGCGATGCGGTGGCATATAGCGATTCACCTGTGTGTATGTGTGTGTGTGTGTTTGTTTGTTTGTGTGTGTGTGTGTTATATAGATTATATAGTGAACTTAAAAAATCTTCTTGTGAAAAACCACTAGTCCAATTTCAACCAAACTTGGCAGGATTGATCCTTGGGTGAAGGGGTTCCAAAGTTGTTCAAAGAATTTCATTCCATTGAGAAATCTGGTTGCCATGGCAACCAAAAGGAATTAAAAGAATAAATTTAAAAAATCTTCTTGTAAAGACCCAAAAGGCATAGAGCTTAGCTATTTTGCATAAGGCATTGTCTGGTAGACCTCTACCAAGATTGTTCAAATTAAAGCCCTGGGGTCAAAATTGGCCCGGCCACGGGGGTCATAGATTTTCACTATATGTACATATAGTAAAAACTTAAAATACCTTCTTGTAAAGACCCAAAATTGAGGCCTAGAGCTTAGATATTTTGCATAAGGCATTGTCTGGTAGACCTCTACCAAGATTGTTCAAAATATAGCCCTAGCGTCAAAATCAGCCTGCCCCGGGGGTCATTGATTTTCACTATATGTACATATAGTAAAAACTTAAAATACCTTCTTGTAAAGACCCAAAAGGCCTAGAGCTTAGATATTTTGCATAAGGCATTGTCTGGTAGACCCTTACCAAGATTGTTCAAATTATAGCCCTGGGGTCAAAATCTGCCCCGCCCCAGGGGGTCATTGATTTTCACTATATGCACATATAGTAAAAACTTAAAATACCTTCTTGTAAAGACCCAAAAGGCCTAGAGCTTAAATATTTTGCATAAGGCATTGTCTGGTAGACCCTTACCCAGATTGTTCAAATTATAGCCCTGGGGTCAAAGTAGGCCCCGCCCGGGGGGTCATTGGTTTTCCTTATATGTATCTAGTAAAAACTTTAAAAAATTTTCTTCTAGCAATTGACAAAATGCTAGAGGTTAGATATTTTGCATGAAACATTGTGAAGTGAACTTCTAGCAAGATTGTTCAAATTATAGCCCTGGGGTCAAAATTGCCCCCGCCCCAGGGGTCATTGATTTTCAATATATATATAGTAAAAAATCTTATTGTCTGAAGGTACAAGGCTTAGAGCTTTAATATTTGTTAAATGATATCATCTGTAGGAACTCTTCCAAAGTTCAAATTTTGCCTCTAGTGTCAAAATTAGCCCCACCCCGGGGGCCATAGGTTTTCCTTATACATGTATGTATATAGTAAAAACTTAAAAAATCATCTTCTTTAAATTTACAAAGACTAGAGTTAAGATATTTTGCATGAAACATTATGTAGTGAACCTCTAGCAAGATTGTACAAATTATAGCCCTGGGGTCAAAATTGGCCCCACCCCCAGGGGTCATTTATTTTCACTATGTACATATAGTAAAAAAATAAAAAATCCTCTTGTCTGACGGTACAAGGCTTAGAGCTTTGATATTTGGTATATAATATCATCTATGGGTCCTCTACTAAAGTTGTTTTAATTATGCCCCTAGTGTTAAAATTGCCTTGCCAAAGAGGCGATATTTTTCCTTATATGTATATAGTAAAAATCTTCTCTGAATTGAAAAATCTTCTTCTCTGAATTGACAAAGGCTAGAGGTTAAATATATGGCATGAGACTTTGCGAAGTGAACCTTTACCAAGATTGTTCAAATTATAGCCCTGGGGTCAAAATTGGTTCCGCCCAGGGGGTCATTGATTTTCATTATGTACATATAGTAAAAAAAATAAAAAACATTTTTGTCTGGAGGCATAAGGCATAGAGCTTTGATGTTTGCTATATAATATCATCCATAGGTCCTCTACTAAAGTTGTTCAAATTTTTCCCCTGGTGTCAAAATTGTCCCTGCCCGGGGGCAGTGATTCTCATTATGTACACATAGTAAAAACAGAAAATAAAACAAATGTTTTCTGAATGGGAGAAAGCTACAGCTTAGATATTTGACTTGAAATGTTGTTTGGTGGACCTGTATCAAGATTGTTTTGAATTAAACCCTTGGGTCCAAAATTTTGCCTTGCCCAAGGGGACAGTGACCTACTTTCTTGTCCTTTGATATACAGCATTGAAATTTTGACCATGTGCACAGTTTTAGTTGTAAAATTGAACTTTGATATCAGGTGACCTAGATTTTGTTGATGTGACCTACTTTCTTGTCCTTTGATGTACAGCTTTGAAATTTGAACCATGTGCACAGATTAAGATGTAAAGTGAACTTTGATTTCAGCTGACCTAGATTTTGACAAAGTGTCTTACTGTGTTGTCCTTTTGATGTAGTCATGAAATTTAGGCTGTGTGAAATATGACCTTCACCACCAAATTCACTAGACTCGAGTGCATTGATATATTCCTACTCTGATCTTTTATTGAGTTAACAACAGATTTAACCACTAATCTGATAACAAGAATAAGATAGGTCAGGGATCTATGCTTTATGACAATCTTCAAAATTGTATAGAAACAAAAAAAATCTGTTCCTACACTACTATTTAGTGTTGTATTAATGCGGTGGCATAGCATTTTTCTCAAATGCAATCTTGTTTATCACTATAGTTCAGACAGAGTTGTTTTCAGGTCAGATGCTTGTATGTGAATATTCTGGCTGGAAGTTTGCTGAATTGGTCTCCCTTAATTTGCTAATTAAAGGTCTAAAGTCTTTTTGTTTCAAAGTAAAAATATTATGTTTTATTTCCTGACAAATTTAAAGAAACCAGTGTCTTTGTGTGGATTGTTTTGTTTTATAGATATTTATCTTATTTTTGTTTAATGGCAGGTAAGAATTACAAATATATAGATGGTAAATGGACACAGGTAGATTTTGCAGACAGCCTGAAAATCACCAAGATAGAAGGACAGGTAAAGTGTCTTTATATTCACAATATACTCTTTATTCTAAATAAAGCTTCAATAATTCGTTAATTGAAATAGTGCATTCATATCTCTCAGTCACATAACTCTATGAAACTTCACTTCATGTCACAGTTAAGAAACAGATCACCTAGGAGACACTTTGTGCAGTCTGACTGAGATTTATAAATGAGTGAATGAGTGAATGAATGAATGATGGATGGATGAATGGGATAAATTGATGGATGAATGAATTAATGGGACAAATGAATGAATGAATGTGAAAAATGAATGAATGAAAGGGATGAATGAATCAATCATGGGATGAATGAATGAATTAATTAATGTCTGAACAAACAAATGAATGATTGAACAAATCATTGAACAAACAAATGAATGAAAAAAGGACGGAAATGAACAAATATTGTTATGTTTTCAGGTATGGTTATCCATATTCCAGTTACTAATGTCACAAGCTTGTCAGCAGAAATATGAGTTAGATACATTCAGAAAAAATACTATACTTAAGGTAACTGTTTTTATTTATTCATATTTGCTAGCATTAAAACAATACTCACTTCTTAGATGACAAATTTATTTTAATTATGAATAGATATTGTAAGTGTTGCTATATAAAAAAAACATATTGAACATACATGTATCTTCTTGAATTAACCTCTGGTAATTAAAATATCCACTGTGTTAAAGTATACAAATTATCAGCTGTTGTGAAGTGAACATTTCCTAAAAAGTAATGATTTATTTCTAAGACTATAAAATTGATTCAGCTAGAAGTCTTGTGTCAGTTTGCTTGAACTATCTATTGTTCTTAAATTGCCAATTGAGACAATTAATGACCAGGTAGTTTAGATAAGGTCAGTGGTTCTACTCAGTTGCCCCCTCATGCGTGAAATGATGCAGTGAGGCTTCCTACAACAATATAACCTGAAATGGAGGTTTTATTTGATCTAAGCTGTGTAGATATTAGTTAAAAACTGAATTAAACAAAAATGATAAAACTCTCAGTACTATGTTAAAACTAGGATTATTATTTTGAACTTATATTAGAGTATCAATACATTATATAGAAAGTATTGAATTATTGTTGATTGATGCATAATTCAATAATGTTACTTATTGTTTAGTTACGAGCATTTTTGACAGAGCCTATGTTAGACCAGATACCAATGTTAGGGGATATGCAACGGTACCTTGAACATTTGTCTATGATGGAACCACCACCACCAAAAAATGAAATTATTCTAGAACAGGTATGATATTTATATATACACTGTAAAACACACCGATGAATTGTTGCTAATTTGGTGTGACTGAATATGAAACCAAGGATGAGATACCCGAACATTTACACCAGATCTGTCATACATGCTGATCAAAAATTTACTTAAATATATCGAAATTGAAATAAATGGAAACAATTAAGAAGATGTTGATTATGAAATAATGGGATCAAATACTTGCCTACATTTAAGTGGAGAAGTGATCTAATAGTTAATAAAGAGTGTCTGTGATCATGAGAGAGTCATAACTAGTTTAATAACTTCTTTAACTATTAAACTAAAATGAATGAAATTTTTTTAACTAAAATTCATTTGATATCTGTTACATCACCTCTGTTTTAACCTGTTACTGTTTATACATATAAATCTTACATATATTTAACTCAATCCTAGGGTTGAATAAATACCCCAGTTTCTAGGAAGGCATAATTTTCCCCCATGAAATTCTATTTGATAAAAGATGAATGAAACATTTGTTGTCAAACAATTTGGAAAAACTTCTTTCTTGCCTAGGACTTCTCACAAATTTGAGGTTTAGGATTTCCACATTGAGCTAGTCATGCTGCATTTCAAGATAGAGTTTGTATAGTAATGTTGATATACACTAGTGATGGTGAAAGAGATGTTAGTCTGTAGATTGGTGATATAATAAACTTAACGTTTAATGTCTAAATTTTAAAGTAACTTCAGATCACAGGCAGGTTTCATTTAACAAAAGTTGTGCAAAATGAAAATGTTAATTTATAGATTTTAAGATCTTTATTTGTTTTTTCTGTTGTATAAAGGTTCCAGAAGTAAGGGATAGAATTCTGCAGGAAAATGAGGGAAAATGGAGAAAAATTGCTAAGAAACAAATGAAGTCTTTCTTTGATCCTACTAGAAGTGATCTGAAGATGCAGGCTAAAAGGTAAGATGTTGTGTGGCAACATGGCCAAGTGGTTCACTCCTCAGACTAGGAATCTAAGTATTGCTTGCTAAATGGGTTCACATCCCCCAGGGGTAAGCCATTGTTCCCTTGAGCAAGAAACTTGCACAGAACTGATAAGTTCCAGGAATAGATTAAAGAATGTGCCCTTAAGCTTATAGCTTTCCATACAATCAATCTGAAATAAAGTCTGTATAAACTAAGGTCAGACATTTTAAAAAATTAGGCAAAAATATTTCAGGAAGTTTATTGTCAGAATTTAAAAAGGACAAGTTCTTTTATCTATTGAGTTTGAATAAAGATATCATCAATTCTTGAAGCATGTTTCAAGTAAATAAGTTGATCTGTCAGAGTAACATTGGCTCCACCTTTTATAAAAACGTTGTTATTTCTTCAAATATTAAATTGAATTGAATTTGATAAAGATGTCTAGAACTTTGTGTTTATCTATACTAGATGGGCAGATACCTACAACTTTGATGTGATAGAGGGACTACTATCAGATCCACCTAAGTGTGCGAACTGTGGTTTAGATGCCAGTAAAAGATGTTCACGATGTCAGAACGAGTGGTATTGTCGACGGTGAGTAGTGCTTGCCTCCATTGTCTGGAAAAATGTGTTTTAAAAAGTCCATAATAAAAAAATTGGATCCTAGTTAAAGATTAAATGCATAAACGATTTGATGAAAAAAATATCAGATAATAAATGTTTATATTTTTAATGAGTTAAATGTTCATCCGCGCAGTCTGATCAGGATCCATGCTGTTCAATATCAGTTTCTCTACTTGTTTGTAAGCGAACAGCATGGATCCTGATCAGACTGCGCGGATGCTGGTCGCAAACGCGTAATGTTGGTTTTGTTGTGATGCGGCTCATATATCATTTATTATAACTTACAGAGAGTGTCAGGTAGCTAACTGGAACAAACACAAGAAGGCCTGTGATCTGATGTTTGACTCCCTGAAGAAGATCAAAGAACAAGAGACAAAGTCTAACAGTTAAACCGTTGAATATTCCTCAAATATGACCTCCGGCCTCTACTTCAAGTAACATTGGTGCATCGATGAACATTGTTGAGAAGTTGTTTTAAATGGATATCAGTTATCCACCATTTGTGGAATTTTCTTTTGAGGAGTTACTTATTGCATGATTTGTGAAGATCAATACAAAGTAGATTTACCACATGCCATGTTTAAAATAAAAAAACAACACATTAATGTCACATGGGAGTTGATAATGTTAGGCATTAATGCAGTGTATTTGTTGATATAAGAATATTTAAAAAACATCAACAGTTGTTGAAGCAATATGAATGACATTGCCCTTAAATATTGTTACAATAACATCACTTGTATTTAACATAAAGGAACATACAAAATGATCTCAAACTAAGGCCTGTTACTAGGGTGTTTTTATACAAGATCAAGTTTTGTTGTTTAAGTAATATTGCATTATATATTTTTATAGAAAATAATCTGTATTGAAGTATAAACATGTGTTGCCCTGAATAGACAAGATAAGATACATAGAATCTGATTGTAAAATGATAGAATTCCGTCCAGTTTACATTGCAAAAAATTGATCATCTTCAAGTTTTCTTTCATACATTTATCATCAGCAGTCAGTTTCATTTTGGGACACTTACATCATATTTTATGCTCTCTGAAAAAAAATGGGAGCATATAGTCACCACTTCATCTGTTCATACTTCCATAGAGCTTTCCTATATTTTCTCCTAGCAAACATTTATTAGCTGGATAAACATGAAGGGGGAAACAACATTTCAAACGCCAGGTGGTTCTGATCTTTTTATTATTTAACCATCAGTTTCAGGTTATTGCTCTCTTCTTCAGGTTTAACATCATTTATTGACCATTATCTAACATATTTGGTGAGAAATACCTTGGATGCTTTTGGGTTTGGGGTCATTGAGGTCAAGGTTAGCAATGCTAAAAATAGATTTTACACTTTTGTGCACACCACCTTTATTTTTGACAGATGTCTTAAATATTTGGTAGGAACAAACCTTGGTTGGTTCTCTTATTTTGGGTGGAGTAAGTGGGTTGAAATTGTCAAGATCACTGGTATTTAAATTAGATTTTACACTTTTGCTCATATAGAATAGTCTGGCTGATTTTATACCCCATTGTTTCCTACACGTTGGTCTCAAAAGGTCTCATTGTTGAAAATTATACTGAGCAACTTTAACTTGTCATGAAGATATATTTATACATTAACTGAACAATGAATTGCTATACTGAGACTTTCAAGTGTAGAGTTAATAAACATTAAATCAGGAGCTTGGTGTGTGAAACTATTATCAACCTCATGATTTATTTTATTATATGCCTGTACGTATATTTCCAAATTACTTGCATCAATAGGACCTGATAGAAAAATAAAGCTTTATTATATACTTATAAATAAAAAACTGAGAAATATTAATGAAATAAAATGCATATTTTCATTTTCCGTATTTTTCACTGCAGTGAACCATATTTTAAATATTATTTCCACTCGTGAAATAATTATTTTCATGCCTCTTGAAAATTAATCCTGTTTATATAGAAAAAAACTTGAATATCCTCTATATATTCTGATATAGTATTCTTTCGTTGTTTTCTTACATCTTGAATTACAAACAAAATGGTCCTGATACTATTTGAATCAAGTTTTGCATCTTTGAAAACTTAATTTATTAAAATTTATTAAAAGTTGAAATACATTTTTGCCATGATTCGTCTCAGTTTTTCAATATATTCCGTAACTCTTATGGCTCAAGGAACATTTTGGAAATATCTGTAGAGGGAAAAATTATACTTAATAAAAGTATGGGCCATCTATATGTTTTAGGCAGATATATATTTTATCCAAAACTTTTTCTTATATCAACTGTTGTCAAGCACCATTATTATTGTCAATATTGAAATTTATAGTCAATAAAACTCAACTTGACATTGAAAAAAAAAATGAGCTTAATGTCACTTTCGTTGTTTTCTTACATCTTGAATTACAAACAAAATGGTCCTGATACTATTTGAATCAAGTTTTGCATCTTTGAAAACTTAATTTATTATCTTCTTATCACTCATATATTTATTGTCATTAATTTATATTTTAATTTTATTTAATGAATAATTACTATTTTTATTCTTTGTCTTGAATGGTTTGCATAAAATATCAAAAAATAAAAATTAAAAAAAATATGAGCAATATAGAATGTGTTTTATTTTCAATATTTTATCCTTGCAGCTAAAGAAAACTTTATATTTGCATGGAGTATGTGTAAATTTATAGCAGAAACAAAAGTTTCATAAACTTTTACTTGAACAAACTTCCTGGTTTAGTTAAGTCAAGAACATGTCACTTGTACATCATACATCACAGTACACTTACATACAAGGCTATAACTCCTGTCCTTGTTCTACTTTAACTGTAAAATTGTAAATTTTCCTAAGATAACTGGAAACAGCAATACTGCTCAATGATCTCTACATATTAATCACATGTATTATTATATTATACAAGTTTTATTATCATCTGCTTTTAGGGCTTATATTACAATTTCTGTTACCAAAGCAAACAGAAGAATATTTTATGTAAGAAATTGCCAACTGTTAAATTCATCACAGGATGCAAAGATATTGACCAGAGAGCATACCTGTCAAGTATAAAACCCCTGCTGTGTGACCTTGTTTTTGAAGGTGTATACACTGATTTTAAAACATTTTTGGTCATTGATCATTAGTCTCCATGTCCAACTTAATTATCATGGAGAAAACTGCTTCATCCAAGGAGTGAACCAGCAATGCAATGCTGTGCAAGAAATAATGAAAACTGTTGACAATTGTAGTGATCAAATGAAAACAACTCATATTTGGAGGGACTGCCAATTTATTCATCTTGTTACTTTGTATACACAAAGATAATACCAAAAAGTAAACAAATACCATGTTATGCATGAATATGAGAAAATAAAATAAGCTGAAAAAAAATACAAACATAAAATTTCTACAAGTTGAACAGAAAAAGATCATACTTAACATGTTTTATACTAACATTGATCCAAGTAAGTTATTATCATTTTATTATTATGCAATTTATGAGATTTATATTGAAGTCATTTTACTTTAGATAACCTATACAATCACAGATCTTGTAATTTAACACAAACAAATGGTTAAGTCTTGGAGAGGAAATATTTAAAACTTTAAATTCCGAAATAAATTTCAATATACAGTTCCATTATGCATGTTATATTGAGAAATGTATGCACTGAGCAAAACCAGCAAATAAATATGTTAGATTAGTAAGTAGAAGCATTATGTAGTTTATATAGGTAAATGTAGATTATGTTGAGGTAAATGTCTAAGATTATCCCAACAGTGACATAACAGCTATACATACATTACATACAATAATTGATCCCCTTGCTACTTGACAAATCAAATTTATGTAAATCAATCTACTGATGTTAAGATAAATAATTTACCACCACTTGTACAGTAAGGTTGCAAACCCCAGAAAACTGACATTTTGATGATAACAAATTATTCAGATTAAGCCCATCCCAAGTTTTATATACCAATTTTTTGTACCTCTCTTGAAGTAAAACCATTATTGCCTTCTACTAAGAATCTGGAAGGCATGTCCTAGAAGTCTAACCCAAATTTTCTCACATTACTAGAACATACACCCCAAAAATAATTCAAACAGATACTAATAATGTATATAACAGACAGAAAAACATCTTCTGAATCTATTTGTATATACTTACAAAATCAGTTGTGTGACCAATGGTTTGTTTAAACAGGCCACCTTTGTAAACACCTCACTTTGTTGGCTTTACTGACACTGTGTTAACACACACAACCTACTGTATTAAGTGTGGTAAACTATGTCACTGTTGAAGTACACAACACAAGGAAAAGAAAAACATTACAAAAAAAGCTATTTTAATCACATAAAAGACTTTGTTCACAACTTCTAAACTTGGCACTAGGTAATGAAAAAAACAAACATGTACAATGTATATTAGATTGCCTATAAAGAAATAAAATGCAGTAAAATGATATAAAAACATTATGAATTTACAGTTATGTATATAAATGGCTTAATACAATGACATATGAGTACACACACAGATTATTTACTAGAAACTAAATGAAGACACAATCTTTCCGTTCAGTCGGACAACAACTGTAACACTTCTATACATATTCCATACAATTTTATGTTTATACCCCACACACCCCAAAAGAAAGATAAAGTTACAAAACCTACACAAGAAGGTAAAGCCAGGCATTGTGGTGTTGTGTAGAGTTTGTTTGGATCAATTTTCTATTATTTTTTTCACACCTAAATGAAGAATGCCAGTCTTGGATTTCATATATGTAATTCTTTACTAGTAACATATTTACATATTAATGAACGTTAATTTAAGATCTAACAGAAAGGTCTAGTGTACATATGATAAATGTACAATGTATATATTTATGCCTGGTGATTTAAATTTTGTATCTTATTATTGTACACTTTCTATTTCTGTAAACATATTTATTTCTACATGTATACAAGAAAATATATTCATATTATATAAAACTACACAGCTGTCCCTGTAGTTATAACAAGTACATTGTTAAATATCAAGCTGACATCCTAAATCTACACATATATATGTATGTATACATGTATGGTACGATATGGCACAAATGATTAAAGTTCAGTATCACAACAATAAAGAAACGGATTTAAAAAAAACTCTTAATGTTGACCACGTTTGGATTTTGACACATACTTCATAGCTAAATTTAATATGCAAAACACAAAAAGTTTTATGTCATAAAAAACATTATGCATATACTTACAACAAAAATTTTTGAGCCAAAAAATCATGTACAATTTAAGAAATAATGTTTTTACTTACAATTACTTACTATATATTTTGATAAATTAATCTGAGTCAATTTTTTTTTATTTCAGACAAAGCATTCAAAAAAGCTTTAAACATATTTATATATTATTCAGGCATATTTAAGCTAGAAAATATAGAACAAATTTCGTTAACATTGCAAGTGTATATTTCTGAGGGAAAGGAATACTGATGATTCAGATATTTTCTTTTTTTCCAATTTAATATGTAAGTCCTGAATTATGTACAAAAATTAACCTACACAGTGAGATTTCTAAACGAATATCAACTATACAAATATCTGTAACTGAAACAAGACAAAACTTTATACAACAAAAGGATAGACAGTAAAAATATGCTACAAACACATCTCATTACACGACAGAATACAAAATCTTCACATTACACAGTAGAATACACAGTCTATGACAAAACATGTTACAGTATTGTACAACGTGCATCCCAGATGCAATAACTTACTGGCCTTTTATTAAATTGTTTAATATTTCTTGAAAACTGAGCCTTATACTTTCTTCTACTATGCTAATCAAAGTAATAATGGAAATTTACCTATAACTCTAATTGACAATGCCCACTTTTTCCATAAAATAACATTCACTATTTCTCATAAAATTACAATCCTATTAAAATACATGCAATCGTTTTCGCTTCATTTACATGGAATTTATACCACTCACACTGAACACAGCTGAAAATGTTTGCTAAATTCATGTTTACATTATACAAAACTCTAATTTCATATGTCTTTCTTTGAATGAAAATTTACAACACCCTGGTAAACTCCAAATCAGAGTCTTATATCTGGTTACAAAGTGTAGGACTCTCCAATTTTCAAGAAATTATGAACAATTTTACCCTTAACCTGCTGGAAGCAACATGATAAAACTTTACCATCAGAAAAGCCAGGACAGCTTGTATATCTATATACTATGTACATTCTGTCCAGGCTCTATACTGTAGGTAGCTCAGTTTTTCTATTTTAATATTGAAATCCCTTAACTCTTTGAATGGACTGTTCCAAATTCAAAGCTGGGCAAATCAATTATTTCACGAGTTCAGCAGGTCAAAGGTGAATATATACAGGTACACACAAAATACAGCACCATAGAAATGATTATCACTTAATTATAGAAGAGATATAAAGATAACAGCTGTTACAACTAGTATCACTCATTTAGACCTTAATTAATAGATCCATGGAGTAAATATAGAGGAAATTTCTGTCCTGAAATGCATTCATTAAACAAATGCATCTATGCATAAAATGTAAGTTTCTAAGCTTGAAAACTAAAAATATTTTTTTTTTTAAATTTAGTAAAAGTCAGTAATAAAAGTACAATTCACTATGTAAAATTGTAGTATTGACTATATAGTAAACTGACATTATGTATGTAGAAAATGTACATGATTAACAAACAAACAATATTTCATGGAAGACATGATCAAAATCATCTCATATAAAATGCATTAAAAGAACTATATTTCTCTTTGTTCATGCAATGCTAATTAATCCCTCTCTAACACTCTAAAGTATATATATATAAAAGCTACCATAAAATGAGTTATCATTCAATTTTATTTAATAAAACAATAAAATGTAAAGTTCTATTCTGGTATTGAAAAAAAAAATTCTAACTGGTATTTGTTTCTCTCTTTATCTTGAACAGTACTGCTGCCTTCTTCTGTCTCAAAGAATAAAAGTTTCTTCCAAATATACATGTACTCCTCATTTATAGGTCAAAGGTTAAAAAAATGAATTAAAAACCAGTCTAAAATCGTATCTTAAATCATTGGTTGATACAGTTTTCAATTTTTTTTAGCTGACCAATGACAAGACAGAAAACGAAAAGACTGGTTTTCAAATTAATAATTTTATAACCTAAGACCCAGATTCATGTATTGCATCATATATCATCCTATGTGTAAACCAGTCTACTAGAATAATGAATGAACTAAGTAGTACATGTTCTATAATCATTGGCTTTCTGTTGTATAACAGCTAAATATCCCGTCATATCTTCGTTAAGTTTATCTATCTGATCAGATAAACTGGTCAGTTGCTTCTCATACCCTTCAAATTCTGCATTCATATCTGAAAATAAATTTATACAATAAATTCATACATGTCTTACTGATAATTAAAACTGGAGATTAGTTTAAGAAGGCTGAAAGTTAGTACTAGAAACCAGAAGGCTGACTTGTAAAGATGAAGGTTAAAAAGTATAAAGCCTGAAAAAGTATAAAGCCTGAAGTTGAAAAAATAGTTATTTGAATTTTGAAAAAAAAAGTAATCACAAAATTCTTACATAAAAAGAATTTAACACTTGTTAACACCTGTCTGTTAAAAAGTCTAAGTTAAAAAAGGGGCATAGCTCGAAAACATTGCTTACAGAATTATGCCCCTTGTCTTACAACTGCATATTGTCTTGATAAGCAAGTATTCCAAGTTTCATGTTGAGAACTTTAAAAATATTTGAATAAATGACTACATAAAAATGTTTACACAATGACAACAACAACATTGTATCAATCATAATAGCTCGACTTTTTCTTCCAAACAGACGAGCAAAATGTTTTTTGCAAAATTGTTCCAAAAAAATATGAACTTCTTGAACTACAATTCATAAAGATATCTGACAGCTCTGAAAAAACTTTCTCAGTATAAAGAATACTTACTTTGTAATTTTTGTAGTTTAGCTGTGGTATCAGTTGCCAGTTTATTTGCCCTATCTCGTAGTTTCTCTACTCTACCCTTAGCATCAGCTGTACTGTTATATTTATCATTTAATCTGCTGAGAACATCTGGATATCTGTCTTCTAGATCATTAGCATCCTGTAATATCATTATATTTACTGTTAAACTCATTCACTGTAATACTCAAAATGGGTGCAAGTTAAAACCTGAACACCCTGAATTTAGTATTATTTAAATAGGTTTTATATAGAAAAAAGAGAGCTTTCAGGAGTAGAATAAACCTGAACTTCAGTAAAATGCCTGAAAACTTGTACCCATGCTCATTTCATATGCAAAAAATTCCTGTAAGAGGGCCTGGTTATGATTTAGGTAAATCATTACCAATAAGTCTGAATTGAAAGGTTTTTGATAACATGTCAGCCTACATGGTCACTTCCTATTATATTTTGATTTATATAGCCTTATATAGCCTTTGGACATTAGTTTATAATCCATTTCATATATAGTCAAGCATCAAATAAACTAGAGAATGTTTTCATATGATATTTTTACCCAAGGGCTTTTATTTGTTTATTTGAACAGACTTGGTAGACACCCATTAGAACATGTTTCATGCTAAACATCTAAGTTCTAGCTCATTGGGTTTTTTAAAAGAAGATTTTTAAAGTTTTTACTATACACATATAGTTAAAAACAATGACACCCCTGGGGCAGGGCCAGTTTTGACCCCCGGGCTTTTATTTGAACAAACTTTGTAGATATTTACTGAAAGATGTTTCATGCTTAATATCTAAACTCTAGCTATTTGGGTTTTTTCAAAGAAGATTTTTAAGTTTTTGCTATACACATATAAGGAAAATCAATGACCCCCCCGGGCGGGGCCAGTTTTGACCCCAGGGCTTTTATTTGAACATACTTGGTAGACACCCATTAGAACATGTTTCATGCTAAATATCTTAGCTCTAGCTCTTTGAGTTCTTTAAAAGAAGATTTTTTAAGTTTTTGGGGCGGGGCCAATTTTGACCCCAGGGCTTTTATTTGAACAAACTTGGTAGACACTCATTAGGAGATGTTTCATGCAAAATATCTTAGCTCTAGCTCTTTGGGTTCTTTAAAAGAAGATTTTTTAAGTTTTTACTATATGCATATAGGGAAAATCTATGACCCCCTGGGGCGGGGTCAATTTTGACCCCAGGACTTTTATTTGAACAAACTTGGTAGACATTCACTAGAAGACGTTTCATGCCAAATATCTAAGCTCTAGCTCTTATGGTTCTTTAAAAGAAGATTTTTTAAGTTTTTACTATATGCATATAGGGAAAATCTATGACCCCCTGGGGCGGGGTCAATTTTGACCCCAGGACTTTTATTTGAACAAACTTGGTAGACATTCACTAGAAGACGTTTCATGCCAAATATCTAAGCTCTAGCTCTTATGGTTCTTTAAAAGAAGATTTTTTAAGTTTTTACTATATGCATATAGGGAAAATCAATGACCCCCCGGGGCGGGGCCAATTTTGACCCCAGGGCTTTTATTTGAACAAACTTGGTAGACACTCACTAGAAGATGTTTCATGCCAAATATCTTAGCTCTAGCTCTTTGGGTTCTTTAAAAGAAGATTTTTTAAGTTTTTACTATATGCATATAGGGAAAATCAATGACCCCCTGGGGCGGGGCCAATTTTGACCCCAGGGCTTTTATTTGAACAAACTTGGTAGACACTCACTAGAAGATGTTTCATGCCAAATATCTAAGCTCTAGCTCTTAGGGTTGTTTAAAAGAAGATATTTAAAGATTTTTCTTTCGGTTGCCATGGCAACCAGAGTTCTGCATGGAATTAAAATTCTTTGAACAATTTTTAAAGGTGACCACCAAAGGAACATTCCTGTGAAGTTTGGATGAAATTGGCTCAGTGGTTTATGAGGAGATGTCATTTAAAGCAAAAGTTTACGGACGGACGACGGACGGAAGGACGCTGGACGAAAAGCGATCACAAAAGCTCACCCTGTCACTTTGTGACAGGTGAGCTAAAAAAGCTGCTTCATCAAAACCATTTTCAGTATATACTTGTCAGTGGTAAACATAAAGACATTATGTAAAGAACTAGAGGACAACTGTATATGAGCTGCGTCACGACAAAACCAACATAGTGCGTTTGCGACCAGCATAGATCCAGACCAGCCTGCGCATCCGCATAGACTAATCAGGATCCATGCTGTTCGCTTACCAACTCTATTACAACTAGAGAAACTGATAGCAAACAGCATGGATCCTGATCAGACTGCGCCGATGCGCAGGCTGGTCTGGATCCATGCTGGTCGCAAACCCACTATGTTGGTTTTGTTGTGACGCGGCTCATATTATAATATATTTACCTTTTTAGCTTTCTTAGCCAAGTCTTCAGCATCATTAGCAACTTGTTCTGCATTCTGGACTCTGAACTCATTTTCATTAATTTTACTCTGTAGATCTTCTAGGTTTGTCTTCAGTTTATCAACCTTTTCCATCGTCTCTTGTGATTTGTCTTCAGCAGCAGCAGTCTCCGACTCAATCTGAAATTATTTTGTGAACATAATTGAAAAAAAAAAGACAAAATAAAAACACTAAACAACAAACAAACTCCTAAACATATTAATATCTTGATCTCAGCATATAACAATAATTAATGTATTATTAAGTACTACTACACCGTCATTGTATTATTAAGTAAAAGAGAAAACAAAATTCTCTCGGCTAATTTTATTGTTTTTTTTGTTTTTGTTTTTTTTAATATAAAAATATTGTCCATTTTCATTTAACAAAATTTATATGAGAGACAGTGGTTTCTTTAACCAAAAGGAGAACAAAAAATTTCATAAGTAAGCTGTATCACTTCAACAAACAACTTGAACACTTACACCTAAAACAACACATGTTGAAAATGGTTCAAAGAGCATAATAACCTTAGTTCAATCATATTTTATTACTTTTTATTCATTCTATACAAAAACAGATACAATGTCACATGCAAACATAAGACAAAACAGTAATGAATAAATAAACAGTATTTACAAGGCTGCTGTGGGTGTTTATAAAAAGCAAAAGGGCCGGACCACAACTTAACAACATTAGAGAGTTGGCCCTTCCCACAATAACCTGAAGCTAAGTTAGTAAACAATCTTGTAAATAAACCAAAAGATCCAATGTATACCTGAGTAAGATCAGTCTGAGCATTTTTGATATCACTATCTGCTGTATCTATAGCTAGTCTAGCTTTGTTCTGTGCCTCCCTTGATCCATTCAAAGCTCTCAACACACCCTGAGCTGTGTCCAATATAGCAGCAGCAGCTTTCCTATCAATCAAATATAACAAGTTACAATATGAAACATGAAATAAAGGGAGCTAATACATAAATACATAATAATTTACCCTCTGGTGAGCTAAAAGTCTGCAAATAAAATACTTAACTTGCAGATAGTGACAGTGATTAGACTTGTCATCAGTATACAGTCTGACCATGCTCTATACTGTTCAGTTTGTAGCCAGTTTTTATATTTTGATACAGAAATCCCTTTAACTCTGAACGGACTGTTCCAAATTGAAAGCAGGGCAATTCCATTATACAAACTTTCACATATTCTAGCTCCCAATCTTTCAACATACTGACAATAAAAACTGAATTCAAATGATAACAGATACCAAACTCTTATTCAAAACTGTTTCAAACCTTCAAAAGAAAATCTGCAACAAAACACTGTTTCCTTTCAAACAAGAGGGCCATGATGGCCCTGAGGTCGCTCACCTGTATATAGCCCCCCCCCCACACACCCATAAGAAGATGTTTCATGCTAAACATCTAAGCTCTAGCTCATTGGGCTTTTTGAAAGAAGATTTTTTAAGTTTTTACTATACACATAATTATAGTTAAAAACAATGACACCCCTGGGGCGGGGCCAGTTTTGACCCCAGGGCTTTTATTTGAACAAACTTTGTAGACACTTACTAGAAGATGGTTCATGCTTAAGATCTAAACTCTAGCTATTTGGGTTTTTTTCAAAAAAGATTTTATGTTTTTGCTATACACATATAAGGAAAATCAATGACCCCTGGGGCGGGGCCAATTTTGACCCCAGGGCTTTTATTTGAACAAACTTTGTAGACACTCACTAGAAGATGTTTCATGCTTAATATCTAAACTCTAGCTATTTGGGTTTTTTCAAAGAAGATTTTTTAAGTTTTTGCTATACACATATAAGGAAAATCAATGACCCCCGGGGCGTGGCCAATTTTAAACCCAGGGCTTTTATTTGAACAAACTTGGTAGACACCTATTTAGAACATGTTTGATGCTAAATATCTTAGCTCTAGCTCTTTGAGTTCTTTAAAAGAAGATTTTTTAAGTTTTTTACTATATGCATATAGGGAAAATCAATGACCCCCTGGGGCGGGGCCAATTTTGACCCCAGGGCTTTTATTTGAACAAACTTGGTAGACACCCATAAGAAGATATTTCATGCTAAACATCTAAGCTCTAGCTCATTGGGCTTTTTAAAAGAAAACTTTTTAAGTTTTTACTATACACATATAGTTAAAACAATGACACCCCTGGGGCGGGGCCAGTTTTGACCCCAGGGCTTTTATTTGAACAAACTTTGTAGACACTTACTAGAAGATGTTTCATGCCTAATATCTAAACTCTAGCTATTTGGGTTTTTTCAAAGAAGATTTTAAGTTTTTGCTATACACATATAAGGAAAATCAATGACCCCCGGGGCGGGGCCAATTTTGACCCCAGGGCTTTTATTTGAACAAACTTTGTAGACACCTATTAGAACAAGTCAATTTGTTTATTTAAGTCTCACTTTTGTACATGTTTGATGCTAAATATCTTAGCTCTAGCTCTCTGAGTTCTTTAAAAGAAGATTTTTTAAGTTTTTACTATATGCATATATAAGGAAAATCAATGACCCCCTGGGGCGGGGCCAATTTTGACCCCAGGGCTTTTATTTGAACAAACTTGGTAGACACTCATTAGAACATGTTTCATGCTAAATATCTTAGCTCTAGCTCTTTGGGTTCTTTAAAAGAAGATTTTTTAAGTTTTTACTATATGCATATAGGGAAAATCAATGACCCCCTGGGGCGGGGCCAATTTTGACCCCAGGGCTTTTATTTGAACAAACTTGGTAGACACTCACTAGAAGATGTTTCATGCCAAATATCTAAGCTCTAGCTCTTAGGGTTTTTTAAAAGAAGATATTTAAAGTTTTTTCTTTCGGTTGCCATGGCAACCAGAGTTCTGCATGGAATTAAATTCTTTGAACAATTTTTAAAGGTGACCACCAAAGGAACATTCCTGTGAAGTTTGGATGAAATTGGCCTAGTGGTTTATGAGGAGATGTCATTTAAAGTAAAAGTTTACGGACGACGGACGGACGGACGACGGAAGCCGGACGAAAAGCGATCACAAAAGCTCACCCTGTCACTTTGTGACAGGTGAGCTAAAAATGCATTTATATGTACAAAGAGACTATAGATTCTTACGATGCGTTGTCTGCCCTTTCCTTCAGTTTTTCAGCGAGTGTGAGATTATCTTGTGTATCCCTGATAATGCCATCAATGTTTTGTAATCCCTGTATTGTACTGTTAATCTCATTAGCTAATTCAGTAATCTGATCTGGTTTCAGTGAAATACTCATAGCTAGAACTTCCTGTGCCATCTGAAAAACATCGGAGAATTTCATGAAATAAAAACATGTACATGACATCTAAATCTTTGTGATAAGCTTTGGTTCCTATGAACAATGCCAAAATTTTATTAACATTTATTTACATTTAAACTGTAAATATCAACCGCTGATGGTTACTAAATTTTAGTATTTTTTTTCATTGAAAGCCTATAAACTTTAAATTGACAGTACAATAAATTAAAGCAGTAATACACAAATTGTGCAGGTTAAGGTATAAATAACTTGACAATAATTACCAGTTCAATATCAGCTGGTGTAGCTCCATCAGTAATCAGGAAATTTCTAATTTCGTCCAGAAGTTGTTCAAGATTAGATCTTGTATTCTCGGACACAAGGCGAGCTTTAGCTGCCTCATCAAATGCCATCTGAGCTTCAGCTTTAGCCATCTGAGACAAGTCATGAGCAGCTGTCACCTATTGGAACATAAATCATGTATTTCTTAGGTGTCGTTTTTTATCTATTCTGTATATGATATACATTTTTTGTAAAAGTGATTTATTTAAGCATCTTATTAAACACTTTGTACAGGAAAGACAAGATTCAAATGCATTCCTTGCTGGTAAAATAAAGTTTACACATTAAAGCTGTAATACTCTCACATATGTAATGATTTTCATTTTAATTCAGAAATTGATCATAATTATGTATTGAAGTAACATTAGGTCAGTTGTTGACGTGTTCTCCATAAAATTTCTTTAACTGTTAACCTGCTTCTACCCATGTTTGCTTATCAGTCTGTACATATTTTAAAATTTTCCCTAAAAAGGACAGCACATTGAAAGATAATTATATAAATCCACTTTAGATAATATACGCAGTTAGGGTTGAAAATTCATTGTAGAACCATCTGTCTTCTATCACTCCTATTATAAAATATTTTGAAAGAATTGTCACAATTCCTTACATTGGTATGTAATCCTCTAGATTTATCTTCCTTGACCTTGAGCAAGGCTTCAGCTTTCATAGCAAGGTCAAGGGCATTATCAGCCTTGGTGACTGCTCCCTTCTCACAGCTTGGTCCACCACATACACCACAGCCACCACCACCACATACATCATCACATGGATCACCTGTACCATCACATACCTACAATATTGTTTATATCACATACCTACAATATTGTTAATATCACATACCTACAATATTGTTTATATCATACACCTACAATATTGTTTATATCATATACCTACAATATTGTTTATATCACATACCTACAATATAGTTTATATCACATACCTACAATATTGTTAATATCACATACCTACAATATTGTTTATATGTCAGCAATGACATTCATTCTCTTAACAACATACATCTAAAATGTAAATTTATCAGCAAACTATAAAACTTACATGTTGTGAACATATCATTACTTCAGGTATTACAAAGTTTTTACAAAAAAAACTGACAATTAAGTAGCCTTAGTAGAAAATAATAAAATTTCAATGTAAAATAAAAAGGTTGAAAGTGTGAAAATGAAATAAACATGCTTAAAATTTTAATCCATTCGAGCTACAGTACTACATTCTTGTACCTGTTTCATTATATATAAGTTGGTATTATAGTCTCTTTATTATTTCACCATATTTCTGTAAAAGTGACATGACACAAACTAACCATGGTATTGATCTCTGTGACTTTACCACTCAGTTCCATTACATCCATGTCCAAGTCTTTCAGGGCATTTTGATTGCTTTGTAAAGTTTTGTTGAAATCCTCCATATTGTCTTCCAGCATTCTTTCCACTCTTTCTCGTGTGTCCTGGGATTCTTGAATGTATCTGTTGGTTCCATCTACCATCATCTGAGCTTCTTGTGACCTACGCTGGGCCTCTCTTGTTATGTTGAAAGCACCTTAAACACATGATTTATGACTTATTACTAAAAAAAAGTACCAAAAACATTTATCTTGTACAAAAAAATGTAAAAATTAATCAAGTTTGATTGATTACTATTCCAAAAACTGCATGCAAATATTTGCTAGTTTAGAGTAACACCTACACATTTCCAGATAGAAACACAATTTTTGTACTGTCATCCACTGTAACTAGCCGAGTGACTTCTAAACATGGAGGAAACTAATATTCCTCATGGCCTACATACCAGACAACAATGTAACTACGCAGCTTTAACCTTTAAACTATGTAAGGATTTTTTGTACAATTAGAGTTTAGCTTAATGTACGAGGTTTTGTATTATGTATATGTTCTAACCTTCAACATCCTGGGCCTGAATATCACTGGCATTTTTCCTCAGTTGTTGAGCTTTCATATTAAGATCTTTAACTCCAATTTGAAGAGCTGCTATACGATTGTTACCACCCTGGATACGTCCCATCGTGTTCTGTAAATCCTCGTCCATGTTGTTCAAATTCTCAACATTTTTTGTTATATTCTCTCTGTTAAAAATTATGTAAATCAAATTGTTAATATATCAATACAGGAGAAAACATAACAAGAGGGCCATGATGGCCCTGAGGTCCCTCATTGGGTTTTTTAAAAGAAGATTTTTAAGTTTTTGCTATAAACATATAAAAGTTTACAGACGGACACACAGGTGAGCTAATAATGAACAAGATTGCATTTGAGAAAAATGCTATGCCACCGCATTAATACAACACTAAATAGTAGTGTAGGAACAGATTTTTTTGTTTCTATACAATTTTGAAGATTGTCATAATGCATAGATCCCTGACCTATCTTATTCTTATTATCAGATTAGTGGTTAAATCTGTTGTTTTACTAAAATAAAAAGATCAGAGTAGAATATATCAATGCACTCGAGTCTAGTGAATTTAGTGGTGAAGGTCATATTTTCACACAGCCTAAATTTCATGACTACATCAAAAGGACAACACAGTAAGACACTTTGTCAAAATCTAGGTCAGCTGAAATCAAAGTTCACTTTACATCTTAATCTGTGCACATGGTTCAAATTTCATAGCTGTACATCAAAGGACAAGAAAGTAGGTCACATCATCAAAATCTAGGTCACCTGATATCAAAGTTCAATTTTACAACTAAAACTGTGCACATGGTCAAAATGTCATTGCTGTACATCAAAGGACAAGAAAGTAGGTCACTGTCCCCTTGGGCAAGGCATAATTTTGACCCAAGGGTTTAATTCAAAACAATTTTGATACAGGTCAAGTCAAATATCTAAGCTATAGCTTTCTCCCATTCAGAAAACATTTCTTTTATTTTCCGTTTTTACTATGTGTACATAATGACAATCACTGCCCCAACATCAAAGCTCTATGCCTTGTACCTTCAAACAAAAATATTTTTTTATTTTTTCACTATATGTACATAATGAAAATCAATGACCCCCGGGGCGGAACCAATTTTGACCCCAGGGCTATAATTTGAACAATCTTGCTAGAGGTTCACTACACAATGTTTCATGCAAAAAATCTTAACTCTAGCCTTTGTAAATTTAGAGAAGATGATTTTTTAAAGTTTTTACTATATACATATAAGGGAAACCTATGGCCCCCGGGGTTGGGCTAATTTTGACACTAGAGGCAAAATTTGAACAACATTGGTAGAGTTCCTATAGATGATATCATTTAACAAATATATTAAAGCTTTAAGCCTTGTACCTTCAGACAATAAGAATTTTTACTATATATATATTGAAAATCAATGACCCCCAGGGCGGGGGCAATTTTGACCCCAGTGCTATAATTTGAACAATCTTGCTAGAAGTTCACTTCACAATGTTTCATGCAAAATATCATACCTCTAGCATTTGTCAATTGCTAGAAGATTTTTTTTTTAATTTTTACTATATACATATAAGGAAAATCAATGAACCCCCGGGCGGGGCCGATTTTGACCCCAGGGCCATAATTTGAACAATCTGGGTAGAGGTCTACCAGACAATGCCTTATGCAAAATATCTAAGCTCTAGGCCTTTTAGGTCTTTACAAGAAGGTATTTTAAGTTTTTACTATATGTACATATAGTGAAAATCAATGACCCCCGGGGCGGGGCCAATTTTGACCCCAAGGCTATAATTTGAACAATCTTGGTAAGGGTCTACCAGACAATTTCTTATGCAAAATATCTAAGTTCTAGGCCTTTTCAGTCTTTACAAGAAGGTATTTTAAGTTTTTACTATATGTACATATAGTGAAAATCAATGACCCCCGGGGCGGGGCCAATTTTGACCCCAAGGCTATAATTTGCACAATCTTGGTAAGGGTCTACCAGACAATGCCTTATGCAAAATATCTAAGTTCTAGGCCTTTTCAGTCTTTACAAGAAGGTATTTTAAGTTTTTACTATATGTACATATAGTGAAAATCAATGACCCCCGGGGCGGGGCCAATTTTGACCCCAAGGCTATAATTTGCACAATCTTGGTAAGGGTCTACCAGACAATGCCTTATGCAAAATATCTAAGTTCTAGGCCTTTTCAGTCTTTACAAGAAGGTATTTTAAATTTGTACTATATGTACATATAGTGAAAATCAATGACACCCGGGGCGGGCCAATTTTGACCCCAGGGCTATAATTTGAACAAACTTGGTAGATATCTACCACACAATGCCTTATGCAAAATATCTAAGCTCTAGGCCTTTTGGGTCTTTACAAGAAGATTTTTTAAATTTATTCTTATAATTCCTTTTGGTTGCCATGGGAACAAGATTTCTGCATGGAATGAAATTCTTTGAACAACTTTGGAACCCCTTCACCCAAGGATCAATCCTGCCAAGTTTGGTTGAAATTGGACCAGTGGTTTTTCACAAGAAGATTTTTTAAGTTCACTATATAATCTATATAACACACACACACACAAACAAACACACACACACACACACAGGTGAATCGCTATATGCCACCGCATCGCAGATGCTGCGGTGGCATAAAAACAATGACCCCCCCCCCCCCCCTTTGGCAGGGCCAATTTTAACCCAAGGGCTTTTACTTGAACAAACTTGGTAGACACCTACAAAAAGAAGTTTCCTGCTTAACAATCTAACCTCTAGCTCATTGGGTTTTTTAAAAGAAGATATTTTAAGTTTTTACTCTACACATATAGTTAAAAACAATGACACCTCTGGGGCGGGGCCAGTTTTAACCCCAGGGCTTTTATTTGAACAAACTTTGTCGACACTTACTAGAAGATGTTTCATGCTTAATATCTAAACTCTAGCTATTTGGGTTTTTTCAAAGAAGATTTTTAAGTTTTTGCAATACACATATAAGGAAAATCAATGACCCCCGGGGCGGGGTCAATTTTGACCCCAGGGCTTTTATTTGAACAAACTTTGTAGACACTCACTAGAAGATGTTTCATGCTTAATATCTAAACTCTAGCTATTTGGGTTTTTTCAAAGAAGATTTTTTAAATTTTTGCTATTATATTTACAGATTCTCAATAAGATTCATTCAGACACTGAATCATACTTCAAAATATCATTAATCAAGCTCTAAAGCTATAACTACATTATTGACACTAATTCAAAATTGGAGACCTAATATATATTTAAGATATACTTAATTTGCTTTTTTTATGGTATACATAATTTGTTTTTTAAGACATACCTAATATTTTTGATCATTTTTTCAAGCTCCTCAACGTCATATGATGACACTCCAGCATTCTCTATAATCTCCCTAATCTCAGCTAGGTTATCCTCCATTACACGGAATTCTTTATCAAACGCCCCAGCAGCGCCCTCTATCTGAATATTTCTGCCTTGTTCAATCAACACCTCTGTCTGACCTAATTATTGAAAACATTTCCACACTCATTAGTTCAAGCTTATGTGATAAAATGAAAAGAAATAAGTAATTAATCTTTCTTACAGAATTATTAAAAATAGATAAAGATAACAAATACAAAAATTATAGTTAGATAATTAATAAAAATATTAAATATAAATAAAAACTTTGAAATATAATATTTATACTAGCAACAGACAACAACAATAATTACCCCTCAGATCTCGGATAATTCTGTCCCAGTTATCGAAGCAGTCTCCACACGGTACACAGTTAGGCAGTTCTCCTGTAGTGCCTCGGTCACATCTATCACATTTGTAGCCACTGATACCTAGTAGACAGACACACTGTCCAGTACGACGGTCACACTGCTGCTGGGACGATCCTTGACCATCACAATCACATGCTGAACAAGACAACAAAATCACGTTAAATACATACATTTATATAGATTTATCAACCAATATGCATAGATCCCTGACATGTCTAATTCTAATTATCAGATTAGTGGATACAATAAGAATTTCATTAAAGCATATTTGTTAACAAAAGAGTACATGTCAATGTCAATGGTTAAATCTATTTGTTATTCAAATTAAAGGTCAGAGTAGGGATCTATCTATTTGTACTGTATATGTAATAAGATATATTTTACATGTTTTTTGATATAGAAGTTTTATGTGAGCCTTCACAGAGGACATCACACTCGATATTCATGTACTACAGGTATAGCAATGAGTTGTATTTAATTATAATGAGGTTGCTATGGTTTAAAGTCACAATGGCACCATACTGGAAATATGACAAGTTTTCAGCTTTACTGGTTGTGGAAGACATTTAGAATCTCTCCATACATTATTTCAGGCATTGACAGATGTCCAAGTAAAACCACTGATCTTCCATGAGCTAGATGAAAAGTTTCATCACATGAAAGATTCAAAAAGACACTAGCTAGACTTGAACTAAAGTGTTGAAGGAAAACTGATCTTAAACTAAGTGCACATGGAGGCCTTTCCATGTAAATCGTTTATTTAAAACATTTCTTGCAACACTGTATTAAAGGCATCTAGTAACTTCACTGTAAATGTTTTACAAAAAAAATTTTATCATGTAAAAATTCATAGAAAGAAAATGAGGTTAACTTAAGCAAGAGAGAGTGTTGTATAATTGACAAGAATTGTTTAAGTTTAGATTTTATTGGCACAGTAATAATGTCTTATAACATTTATTGTAATGTATTGATCATGATAATATAAAACATACGATAACATTCCTCTAATGGATCTCCCCAGAATAGATCTCTACATTCACTACAGGTTCGCCCACCTCTATCTGCTTTACAGTCACACTGTCCTGTCAGCTGAACAACAAAATACAATATACACATGTTATATTATACAACTAATTGGATATATCTTGTACTGTTTTATTAATTGTTTGTCTAATAGCTTCCATGAATTATCATGCTCATCTCATTTTATTGAATGCTTCTGGAAATTGTTCTGTTCATATGCCAAATAAGCAACAGATATTAAAAGAAAACATGTACTTTTTGTTGATCGCAATAAGAAAGAATAAGGTTGTATGCATGTCATAACACAACTTTTTAATTATTTATACTTTTTTATATTCAGTGTAGATTTTTACACATTAGAATGGCAGAATAAGTGATTAGGAAATCTTTTACAATTATTACTTAAGAACACAACAAACACATTTACACCATTTAAAATAAGACTAAATAGGACTAAGAACCTAAAAATTTCAATAACATAATTATGAAGACTTCTCATTTTGAAGCTGTGACATATTATTTCATTTGAATGTGATTCAAATATTTTGTATATTTTTACCTCATTACATTCAATTCCAAATGAACCCTCAGGATCACAGTTACACGATACACTGCCTATGTTTATTGTCATGTTGTAGTATCCGGGAGCGGACATGTCACATTTCTGACCTATCACATTAGGAAGACAGGGGCACTGACCAGTGGTACGGTCACATTCTCCGCCATTAGGGTCAGTTCCAATCGGGTTACAGATGCACTCTATAAAATACAGACATGCTCGTGTTCAACTAGAAATGTGTCCATAGGAAACTTATGCACCAACTCCATTTGTCTATCACAGTGGCATATATTCATACTTATGTATATTTCAAAAAGGTCAAGATATATAATAATACAGTAACATATTAAAAATTAGTATAATAATAAGTTTCATAAACCTATGACTGAAGAAATTCTTGTAATTGATTAGGATTTTACACAGTATCACTGTGACCTTTACATCATGACCTTAAAATCATATGCAGTCATCTAATGGCCATTGGAACTGTTCCTACTAAGTTTAACAAGCCTTGGCTTATTATTAATGATACAAAGATTATACACAAAGATTCAATGTGACCTTGAATCTTGACTAAATAATCACAAAATCAAAAGGATTCATCAACTGGCGACGGGCAATGTCTCTAATATTAAAGTTTAACAAACATAATTTCATTTCATAATAAGTTAATGATCAGACTAGCGTCACTGGGACCTTTAATTTGCAACTCAAAATCAAGAAGGACCATCTAATGGACATGGGTAATATCCCAATTATGCTACATAAATCACAACATAAGCTTTAAGAAGTTGACCAGATAAGGCAAACAGTTACATACTAAGGGATGAACCACCCCATCACAGCAAATTGTCATCCCTGCTCAACAGATGAACAAATTTAAGTAAATTTTCAAGAAATATTCTTTTTGTGTTATGATATTTTAATTAAAAGTCAAGCATATGTAATATTGCCTACCAATACAGTTCTGTGTAAGAGCATTTCCATAGTAACCAGATTGACATTTCTCACAATTGAAACCTTCTGTGTTGAAGAGACATTTGAGACATTCACCAGTCTCGGCATCGCAGTTGCCGATATCGTCCGGGTCAATGTTGCCGTTACAGTCACATGTTTCACATGTACCACCGATCTCTGCTGGGTTGCCAAAGTAATTTTCATCGCATGTTCCACAGTCTGGGCCTACATTAAATAATGTTTCACTTGATCACAACTAAATAAAACATGTATGTGAGATGGTATTTTATCATGCTTAGTATGTTCGTCGGATTTTTACGTAAACCAAATTTATAGCATTTTTAGTGACATTTTAGCAGCCGGTGCACTGTACTGGTCTTCCTGGATAACTAACCGGTAATTACCAATTTCTCCTCAAGTGACTGACTACTAATCACACATGATTTTTAAATCAGTGGTGAGAGGCAAATTACCATGACAAATATTGACAGCTAAACAAAGAAATGAACAAAACATAGGTAAGAGCATTTCAAAACATATCTGATTTATCCAACTTACCTTTGTAACCCAATTCACAGTTGCAGACGACATAATCCAGTCTAGGGTCATGATAACATGTGTCAGCATGTTGGGCAGGATGGTCTGGTCCCCCTGGACACATGCAAGGTTTTACATGGAATACGGTTTAAACCAATACGAATCTTCCATAGTAACCCCATCAATACATCTTACAATAATTACAAAATATTAGATAAAATATAATTATGTCCATAATAAAGAATTAATGTTTTGGTAAAAAAGGTTTAGAATTTAATACAAGTCTAATAAAGATTCTATTATTCAGACTGATCATTATTTTACCCTCAACTGTTTAAAGCAATTTTGTTACTTAGGTTGGAATTTACTTGATAATATCACTTTTAAGGTCAAATAGCTACTTTCAAGCCTTATTGGCGAAAATAAAAAAACCCAGGTGTTGCTAAATGATTTTCGTCATTCACAACTTGAATAATTTAACATTCCTCCTAAGATTCAAGCATAAGTCAACTACAAAATGGCAGTATACATAATTAGCTCACCTTTCACAGTTATGGCCACTTGTGTAATTTGAGCATTCACATTCTCCAGTCAGGTTGTCACAGATTTCTGCATTACCATTACATTGGCACGGTCGACAGTATGGGAAGCCATAAAATCCTGGTTCACATATATCACAGATTCGCTGATGTACATTTGATACACATAGACACTGTCCCGTCTCAATGTCACAGAAATTATCTCTAGCTCCGATAGCATGACAGTTGCAAGCTGGAACATATTGAATATAAAACTGTAAACATGTAATAATGACCCTTTACTTTTTATATTGTGTAACGTTAAAAAATTTTCCTTACTCAATACTTCTGGAACTTTCGTATACAGAAGTCCTAAATAACACACTATTCTTTACAAGCATGTTAAACAAATAAATACTAAATGAATAAATGAGCTAAATATTAACTTACGAGTGCATCCGTTAGGACCAAATCCATAGGTGCCAGGTGCACACTGATCACATCTCCTGCCTACAACATGTGGCTTACATTGACACTGTCCTCCGACTGGGTCACACTCAAAACTCAATGATCCAGTCAAATCACAGTCACAGTCTGAAATAAAAATAAACAGAAACGAAATTTAACAGCTGTAACATTCAAAACAACAAAATCAATCAAATTACGCTCATGTTATAATACTTGATAGTGTTTGACCTCCAAAATTTACATATCGATTTATTTAATGTACATGAAAATTAAAGATGCTCATCAATTTAAATGTAAATTAAGAAATTACAACTTATTGACACAGAAAAATTTACAAAATGTATTATACAAGAACAAAATCAACACTTAGTTAAGCATTATGATTCCATGCTAAACATTCAAATAAAAGGTTGATCAATAAACATGAATACTATAATTTCATAATAATCAGAACTCAAAAAACACTTTGTTATATTGTTGCACCATTCATCCTGACACCTGTCGTCCTAACGAAAGGCCTGGACTTGAAGTTTCAAACATATGAGTTTCTAAGCATGAACCACTTTATTGTACACTTATGCATGCACTTTTACAAACAAGAGACTCAAATATATATTTAGATATATACAAACCTAAAGCTCTATGGTGAATTATGCCAGAAATACTAAACACGTGTTTTCTGCAGAGTTCTGGAAGCTCTGGTCTATGTACATGTAGTTGGAGCTCTCTGCACCTGTATCGGATATACTCATTCTTCATATACTCAGGAAGGCCCGGGCCTTGGAAGATTGGAATACTGTCAGTGCTAGGAACCAAAATAATCTGAAAATGCAAGTTATCATAAAAGTAAAGATCTGATTGTGATTAAAAGTCAACATGAAATATAATGTTCTATCAGTCAATATTTTTTCATCTTACATTTGCAATTTAAAAATTCTGACGTTACTGAAGAACTTTTGTCAGAAATGTACAGAGAAACCCTTAAAAACTTTATCCATCAAAAACCTGCAACAGTTTGAGCCTTACATAAATTGATCACAATGTTTTTTGATATCATCCTACAAAGTTGTTTTGACATAGATATGTTAGCATCAAAATAAGCTAAAGAGAGTAGCTTGCTTAATTAGCTTAATTATAATAATAAACATACAGAGTCTATGAGAGTTGTAGCTTCAGGTGTTAATTGATCACTCTGATATCTTTTAAACTCTATACGTATACTGTAGTTTACACCACTTTCTAGACATGCTGCTGGATCTACTGTCACAAATCTTGCACCTATAAAGTAACAAAATAAAATATTTATTAAATTGTCCTAAAAGTTCCCAATCTAACATCTTGTTAAACAAAAATTTCATAAAGATAACTTGTGACTGGAAACTTTTGCAACAGATGAACATTTGTTTCTAAAAACAAAACTTCTTATAATTTAATAATAATAAATCATCACATTTATTTCCCTTTATACAAATAGGAGCAGATAGACTATACCTATATATTTAAATAGATAATGCCTGTAGAGGCTAGCTATAGCACTATGGTCACTACCATATTTACACATTAATTGTTAACCTAGCAAAACAATAGCAAGTTCTTATATTTTCCTTCTTATCACTCACAATGCCTGTGCTACTCAGTTTTTTGTTTTGTTTTTCTTCGACTGAAAACAATAAACAGCTACTTTTTGTCAGAACAGTTTTCTTACTTCCCTTTAATAAACAAGAAATAACTAGAAATGTGTCATCATGCCACGGATGCCCCCGCATGCAGCCAAAATTTCAGATGGTGCATTAATTTTTTTTTTTCATTTTAAGTTCAAAGCCCTTAAAACTTTTCAATGTTAACACAAACCATTTCCATACAACGTTCAAGGCACTGAAATTATTCAGTCTTAACCTTTAGAAAAAGCATATTGCATATTTGCAGCCAAAATAATGGCTAAAAGAATGAGTGCTGAAACTGAAAGTTCAAAATTTTTCCAACATTCAGGAAAGATAAGTTTGTCTAAAATCATTGAACCACGACCAAATTCAAACTTAAACTGCTTATTCCTAAGATGTATCTATATTATTTTCAAAGTGAAAGGAACATAACTCTGCCAAAAAAACATCAAACCCTGACCAAATTCCAACTTGACCTGCCCATTCCTTTGACATATCCATATGTCAAATTAAAATTTAAAATGTAACACTGTTAGGTAGATAATGAACAGAAACTGTATATTTTCATATTAATTTTCAAAGTGAAAGGGGCATTACTCTGCCAAAAATCATTGAACCATGACCAAATTCGAACTTGGCCTGGGCATTCCAGAAACATATCCATATGTCAAATTTGAGTTGAATGTGTTGTACCATTGGGAGATAATAAACGGAAAACTGAAAATTTCATATTACTTTCAAAGTGAAAGGGGCATAACTCTGCAAAAATCATTGAACCATGACCAAATTTGAAACTTGACCTGCGCATTCCATTGACGCATCCATATGTCACGTTTGAGTTGAATGTGTTGTACCTTGAGGGAGATAATGAACGGAAACTGAAAATTTCATATTATTGTCAAAGTAAAAGGGGCATAACTCTACCAAAAATCATCGAACCACGACCAAATTTGAACTTGACCTGCGCATTCCTTTGACGCATCAATATGTCAAGTTTGAGTTGATTGTGTTGTACCGTTGGGGAGATAATGAACGGAAACTGAAAATTTCATATTATTTTCAAAGTAAAAGGGGCATAACTCTGCCAAAAATCATCGAACCATAACCCAAATTCGAACTTGACCTGTATTTTCTCATAACATATCCATATGTCAAGTTTGAGTTGAATGTGTCCAAACCGTTCTTGAGATAATGAACGGAAACTGAAATTTCATATTATTTTCAAAGTAAAAGGGGCATAACTCTGCCAAAAATCATCGAACCATGACCAAATTCGAACTTGACCTGTATTTTCTCATGACATATCCATGTGTCAAATTTGAGTTGAATGTGCCCAACCGTTCTTAAGATAATGAACGGAAACTGATGATGACGGAATGACAGAATGACGGAAGGACGGAAGGACGGAAGGATGGAAGGACGGAAGGACGGAAGGACGGAAGGACGGAATGACGGAACAGGGTAACACTATATGCCCCGGCCATTACATGGCGGGGGCATAAAAACATTTGATTGTATATTTTACACATATTGTTTAAATACACAAGAATCAGGATAATTACCAGTCTGTAATGAGGTGGCTTTACTATCATCTTGAGGTATAGCATTTGCACACGGGCCATCGGGGTCAGTCGGTCCATCACGTATAACAGTGACCCTTATATCCTCCCATCTTTCCGGCATCTATAACAACAAACAACATTACATGATATAACCATGGTTCTTTCATTTAGTTTATCATATTACTTGTTTATTATATTACTGTATTATTACATTTGCTATATTATTACACTACTTTAGTATATTTACTCTTACAAGCCATTCATTATTTCATTTTCATGACTGACATTATTCTCATCAGAACATTCTCTATTTATCTTTATCTAAAATAATAAAGAAATCTTGTAATTTCAAGTCTACAGACTTATATTACAATAAACATCGGACAACATATAAAGCTCAATTTAAATACAAACAAAATTAAAATACAACAAATAAGAATACAAACAAAAAGTAAAGAAGTATAACATAGAAGTTAACATTCACTAACCCTCACATACCCAAAATTATCAGACAAGCAACATATAACACAGTCACATTATCAATTATAAATGGGAAATATTATAAATCTTGTTTTAATCACTCTGAAAAAATAATAATTCTATTTTTTCTTCTTTTTTTTCTATTTTGTTAAGGGGAGGTAATTAGAAGCTTTTCAAAGCAACCAACTACAAATTCTGATATTTTAATGTACAAGTAAATATCTAAGCTTCATCTTAAAATATACTTTCAATCATGAATCCTACAGTCAGTCCCTCACATTTCTGTACAATAGATTTGACCAGCTTTAATTGTAAGATTGATCATTTAGTTTAAGGAACTTCAAAATTAAAATACAAACATTGTACAGGAAATCAGTATAGATTATGGGTAACAACATACTTGTCACAAATGTTTTGCTTCTTAACTCTTAATTACTTCTTAAATACTTACTATTCTTCTTTTGTATTTGTTCTTAAATACTTGTTTTCTTTCAAATTTAATCAATGTAGTTCAGTATGTTATATTTACTTATTTATATTTTAACTGTCAATCAATATAGTTGTTTTTCTATATTGTCATTCTTTATTTCAGCTAAAATGTATTCTTTGTATGTATTTGGGATATTTTGGCCATCCTTCTTTATATTTGTAAATGGTCAAAGGTATTTTGTATGACGAGATACCAATAAACCTGAAACTTAAACTTGTTATATAGCCCTGTCATAATTACTGCTGACACTTTAAAGAGTAAAGTATTTCACCAAGTAAAGTATTTTAGTTTTCAAGTCATATATATGAATGAACCATCTTCCCTGATAAAACATGCACAAATTAAGTAACAATCTTACCTTTATATCACATTCTTAGATAGCATAACAATCATATAAATATAGTTTCACTTGTGTTCTTGTTTACATGTACAAATTAATATCTTATGTCAAACGCTTACCAAGAAATGAATTTTTTCTTTTAAAATAAGTTACATATTACATTTGATGTACTGTCTAATCAAGTTAATCTTTTACCCATTAATCTCATGGGCATCAAATTTGTTGATTTTGTCAGATTTACTTTAATTACTTTCACCTTTAAAGCAAAATAAATTGAATTTCATTACTCAAAAACTTAAAAACTAAGTGCACACACCTTTCCTTCACTATTAAAATCTGTTTTGCTGTTGTTTTTGTTGTTATTTTTTTAATACAAAAATGTTTAAAAAAAGCTTTTATCACTTACTCTTGGATCATATCTGATGACAATATCGTAGTTCATGGGGAAATCAACAACAATACCAGAAAACTCGAGGGCATCACCTTCCATAATCTTCATATAGCCAGGTCCAGTCCAACTAGTGTATTCAGGTACAGGTTCACGAATATAAACTCTAGTGTTCTATATAAATATTTCAATATATTGTTATTTCTTTCAATCAAACAATTTAATAAGTTTCCGGGGGCTTTATAAACATGGCATAAACAGACCAGTATTCTATTTCAAATTAAGACCAAGAAATTATTTTGTTAACAAATAAAAGATCATTTCCCTAACCAATTATAAACAACCATTAATCATAAACACTATCAGAAATTTTCTTTTTAAAACAAGGACTGGAAATGTTTGTTATTTCACACCAAGGTAGTCAAAGTTTTTATAATCTAGCATGGTGTGTCATTTAAATGCTCTGGAGTTTGGATTACAAGAATCTTAAGTCCTGTACCTGCTTTATTATACCAAAACAGAAATGATTTTTGCCTAAAATGAAGGGAATTTTTACACACCCCATAGCCTTTAGCAAATTCAGCTTCATAAGTGTATAGATCCATTCTAGTAAAGTAATATCCTGGTTGTACTTGGTGACACTGACGGCCCTGGATGTTTGGTTTACATGAACATTGCCCATTGGTTACATTACAGCTGTCTCCCATAGCTCCGCCCACATCACAGTCACATGGTCTACAACCATTCAAATCATTGCTCATACCCCAGTAACCTGGCTGTAAATAAAGTGATATGTTTAATACAAAATGTCAAAATATAATACACTTGGTAAGTATATCAGTATCATGTTGTTTGTTTAATTGTTTAATAGGTTTGCTACCCAACATATATAGGTCATATGTGACGTTCCGCTTTACTGTGAGAAGATCACTTATTTCAGCACCACGGGCCTCAGTAGAACACCAAATTCCCTAACTAGGATAGCTCCTCATGAAAGAACAAGTCCCTGTCTGGATTCGAACCCACAGTGGTGACTGGCAAGTGGTTTGAAGTCAACGACCTTAACCACTCGGCCACGAAAGCCCCGTATCATGTTGTGGTATCTTTATAAAACTACATGTATCATTGTAATTGATAATCATCATAAATAATATTAAATATGTATATAACCTTCAGAATCATGATTATTATTATCATAATGTACTGAATTATAAACCTGAGCTTTATTGATAAGGCTTACAAACATGCTATTCATAAATTCTTTAACATTAAACCACAAACATACACTCAACCTAGTCAGTTGTTTTTACATAAGATAGCTTTATTTAGCAAGTTATCACCTTAAAAAGCAATGGTGTATGTTACAGCTTATTAAGTACCTAAATTTATAACTTATATGCTATCAAAATTTGTAATCAAATTTAAAACAGGTAAATTATCATCTTTCTTAAACAAATTTTGCTGGTTTGGCTATAAATGTACAAATATATCTATAAAAGCTAAAATATTTTTTCTGTAATAAAATTTCAAAACTCAATTTACTTTAATGCGTTTATAAATTGATATTGGCCGCCGGCCCATTACAACAATATATACATTATGATACAATTTCTTGACTAGTGCCAGTATAGATACTAATCATTATAAATGATAACATGTTCTTATACAATAATTACATTTTTTAAATTTGTATGGAGTATATTTAACCGTAGGCAAAATCCCTGAATTGAAATCACAATAGTTATAAAACAATTTTGATGAAATAGTTTAAAACTTTAATGCATCAATTTAACACAGCAGGTATATGATATTATTGCTCACTTACATAACATTCATCACAATTCTTGCCAGTAACATAACGTTTACATGTACAGTATCCAGAGTACTGGTCACAGCCAAAGTTCTCCAGTGTTCCCATTGGGTTACATGTACATGCTGAAAGCATAAAATAAATCAATCTGAATGAGTATGAATAAAATATAGTAACTTCAAAACTTTGTTTTTGTGCTGTGGATGTTTTGAAATTCTTGATAAAATTAAACAGCTTATCATGTTTGTTTGAGTATTGAGATCAGCTTAAGCCAGTGCTAAGGGGTTTGGACAGAAGCTTGCATTTACCACTTATGTCCAAGAACAGGGTGAATCAAACCAAGCCTGCAACTTTTTTTCAATTTTGGCATGCTGGTCAGTATTCAAGTTTTAATTTCATATATCTTAAAGAATTTATAATTTCAGTGTACCTTCACATCCATCAGGGTTATCATCCTGCATGTTCCAATATCCCTCCATACACTGATCACAACGACGACCATCTACGTATGTTTTACATATACACCTGCCAGCTTCCAAACCAAGATCTTCATCATTACGATTCTCACATTCACCATCATACATGGAACCAGTCGGGTCACAGTCACACGCTGAAACACAGTCAAAATATTAACTCTTTAAAACTATAAACGAATAAAAAACATTTTGTATGAAATGGATTCAGTTCTACTCACCTAACAATACCAGCAAACAGAATTGCTTTCGAGTGAAAAAGGCTATAAACCACTAAATATCTGTAAATAAAATCAGATTTGTATTTAAAGTAAGTATAAAACTTTATTAATCAGAATTAGGATCAATAGCAAATATTTGTTCCATATGAGATAACTATTAATTGTATCATAGTTTGGGGACCTTTCTGTTAAAAATGTGTCAAGAGTTAAATCGTATACATATACATGCACAGTGCATTAACTATAGTGCAGGTATTAGTACCCGCATTCCAGAGCATGCCTATTGATTAGCTAATATTTGCTGGGGTTTACTTATTGTGACCGAAGAGAAAGGGAAAGCGATAGAAATGTCATTTTCAGATGCTCGTTCATTGGTTCCTTTTTTTCTAGGGTTTCATATTTTGACAATAAAGGCTACCAAACTTTTGACTAATGTGATAAATGGCTTAACAAACTTTAATGTAAATACATCATCTTGAACTTACCTTGACATATTTCAGGATCTCTGGGGTCTCTGTTTGGATCCTGATAGAAAAATGGGCGACATTCCTGGCACTGACGTCCCATAGTATTATGCTGACAGTCATCACAAACACCACCGCTCCATTCTGTACCATTGCTGTCCCGACCAGTCAACTCCCATACACCGGCGTCAAAATGACATGATGTAGCATGGTTATAACATTCACATCCTGTAACATAACAGTTGCTGTTATAATATATTGTATAAAACTCCTTTAAACATTGTTGTACACAAAACCATTAAACATTGTTAAAAAAAAAAAAAAAAAAGATTTAAACTTTGATGTGCACAAAACCTATGAACACTGATGTACACAAAACCTTTCAAAAATGTTGTTAACAAAACCTTTAATCATTGTTTAACAGATAACTTTTAAACATTGTTTTAATATACAAAAACCTTCAAACATTGTTGTGATAAAAATATTTAACATTGTTGTACACAAAACCTTTAAACACTGTAGCAACACCACAGGGATTTTTTCAAGGATTTTGGGAACACGACCCATACCCATGGAATTGGGAATTTCAGCGTTGTTTTGTTAAAAATTGGGAAAAAAATGCATGACTGAAATTTTGCAGTGGTTAACTGGATGCAAACAATTACTGTCTTTGATGGCATCTTCCAAGATTTAAGCACTATTACAGTGAGGAAGCCCTTATTTGCAAAGATTTTAGAACTTTTATTCAATATTTTTATTTTGTAACTTTCAATTGGGAATTTTTTCCTGTGGATTGGGAAAATAATATACTATTTTCAATTGGGAATATGACCCAATAACGGCTATAAAATAAGCCAAAAGAAATCCCTGCACCATTAGTAAAAATCTTGCATTCAAATAAAATGTACAAAATAAATGTCAAGTGATGAAATTTTGAGTTTTATCACAAAGTTAGCTTTCAAAAATTGTGTATCATTTTTTCCAAGCAAAAAAACATTTAGTGGTGTTTAATCTATAGATTACAATAGTCCTTACTTTTACATGCATTAGGTTCAGATGTTCTGGCAGGTCTCCAAGGAGCATCGTTGTAGAAATCTAAACATTGTTCACAGTTCAAACCTTTCGTGTTGTGGGTACACTCACACTGACCATTTACCTACAAACATAAAATGGTACAAAAATTATACACCTGGAATCAACAGTATAAAGCCTGACCCCCTGACCAAAGCCCTAACTGGGGTGTAAGCATGCTCCATCCTATGCTAGTGGTATAAACTGCTGGTTTCAAGTCACAACTATACTTCAATAAATAGTTCAGCTTTATCAAACTTATTAAGAGCATAAAAATACTTCACTTATATCATCAGTAATGAATGAATCTATTATGCAACTAGTATTAGGAAACAGGAATAACGATATCAAGCACCTAGCCACTAATTATCACACATTTTACAGATTTACCACTAAAACTGAATCTCCTCATACCATGAAATTATATAGTATATACCCAACAAGATTTAAAAAAAAATAAAAAAATTTAAATTTGAGCTGAGCATTGTGACAGGTATTCAATACAGCCAGTGACGAACAATCTCCATTAATCATTCCATTACCAAAATATTCACGACAGCTAAATAATAATATTAAATTTCAAAATATAGTTTTATATTACTGACTAGAGGTGTACGATATGAAATATATCTAGTTTCTGTGACATGGGTCAATAAATTACATCTACAGATAATAAACACACACGCTTTCCATACACTTGTTGTAGCACATGCCAGTTGCTGGATTAAAATAGGCCATCTGGTTCATTATAACAATCTTAATTTCTAAAATGCCACCCAAAATTTCAATACTATAGACTATCACTTGGAAAACTATTAGACTATCGCTTATTATGTGATAAAAATGAAATATTTCAAAAAAAAATTACCAACAGCTTAGAAATTCGTACTCTGTACTACAGCTGTGTTTGTTTGTTTGTCTGTTCTTGGTTGTTGTTTTTTTTGCTACAAGTGTATACAACATTTCTCTGTTTTCTACAATATCTATAATACATACCATACTTGGGTTATTAGCGTAACCATCAACTGGGATACACCTCGAGGCGTGACCGTAACAAGAACAACTTCCTCTCACTGTCATATCATACATAGAATAGTAATATTTCTCCTTAATATCCTGTCTGCCATCAAATACTATATCACCTGAAATATATAAATATATATCTATATTGTACTGCCATCAAATACTATATCACCTGAAATATATATCTATATTGTACTGCCATCAAATACTATATCACCTGAAATATATAAATATATATCTATATTGTACTGCCATCAAATACTATATCACCTGAAATTTATAAATAATTATCTATATTGTACTGCCATCAAATACTATATCACCTGAAATATATATCTATATTGTACTGCCATCAAATACTATATCACCTGAAATATATAAATAATTATCTATATTGTACTGCCATCAAATACTATATCACCTGAAATTAATAAATAATTATCTATATTGTACTGCCATCAAATACTATATCACCTGAAATATATAAATATATATCTATATTGTACTGCCATCAAATACTATATCACCTGTAATATATATCTATATTGTACTGCCATCAAATACTATATCACCTGAAATATATAAATAATTATCTATATTGTACTGCCATCAAATACTATATCACCTGAAATTAATAAATAATTATCTATATTGTACTGCCATCAAATACTATATCACCTGAAATATATAAATATATATCTATATTGTATTGTGTAATGTACCATTACGTATAGTAAGCCTGACAATATACTGCTGGTTAATCATTTTCAGTTTCAGCAGGTTACGGGTTAACAGTTGCCAGGGTTATAAAATTCCTTTCCTATAACTTTTATGTATGATTTAATAAATTAAGGGTTTTCATTTTCATTTTAAGCAACAGATGTGCAAAAAAACAAGCGATTTGGCCAAGGGTCAAGGGTGATATTTTAATAAAGTAGCTGAAAATACAACCAATTTCAGTAACATTTTAACTGGTGATATGGATCACAAACCGTCACAGAATAAGGAGTTTACTTTTATATTTAAACTACACATATACATGTTTAAAGGTCTTCTACTATTTTGTACTTCATGGGTATACAACCTGAAATAATCTCTATAATAACAATATAAGCAAGTTGGATTAGCTATTGAGTTATTAATGATACTTGAAAAAATCAGTGTAAATATATCATTGTAAAGTCATAAAACATGACACACAGAACAATGTATACATTGTACATGACAGAAATTTATCATTTATATAAAACTTTCCTAACAAGTTATAGGTTTTTATTTAGATAAAATCTGTTTTTAATTTCACTTTCCTTTAGGATAAGACTTCAGGGTAAAACAAACCAATAATTGAAGTTATACACAAAGTTGGCAGGAGTTTAATTTCAATTTCAATTAATGAACAAAATCCTGCATAATGTAAAGATAAATAAGAACATTATAGTAGTGGGTATACAAGGTATTAAATAGAATCTATCACATTAATCATATTCTCTTATAATTTATGACCAAAAAACCCCAAACATTTTTGTCTACAATCATTTAGTTGGATGCAATTTCACAGAAAATGATTCAATACAAAAAATGAGAAGGCCTGGATCATGATGTTGTTCGTTGTTTTCACTTTGAATCATAGCAGTAAGCCATATTGTATTTGCCATAGAACAGTTTAGCCATTGTATCTTTCCTGGGCAGGCTATCTAGCAGTTTACCAGTACAAGTTGCCTTCACTTTCACAAGGAACTGATAACTTTGTACATGCCAGAGCAGAGACTGAAAGCAACCTGCATTGTCCAGGAATCCAACTCGGCTCTTCTGATCTACCTATTGAGCTAACCAAATGGTACCAAAGGCCTGGATCACATTATGGTTTTACAAAATTGAAATTATACAAACAAGAGCCATGTCAACATGGCCATCCCCCGCCGAATGTGTTTGCTCATTGGAAGAATGTATATGTAGTAGAGCAGAATAACTCCATTTTAAGAGGTCTTTTGGTAATGAAAACTGATGGCTATAGTGATTACAGATTTGAAACCTATGTGAATACTGATGGCTGAAAATAACAAAGGGCAATTACTGAAAAATAATGCAGAGTAGGTTATCATTCTTGTGTGCTGCATTCCTCCTCAGTAAAATCTATCCACCTATGAAGTTTCAAGTTGATACCTCAAATACTTTTTGAGAAAAAAATTGAATTGAAAAATTAAGTATGAAAAATAACAAAGGGCAATAACTCAAAAATTATAAAAGGTAGAGTTATCATTCTTGTGCAGTGCACACCTCCTGAGTGAGATCTATGCACCTATGAAGTTTCATTTTGATATCTCAAAGGCTTTTTGAGTTATGCTCTGGACAAAAATTAATTTTGAAAAATAACAAAGGGCAATAACTCAAAAATAATGCAGGGTAGAGTTGTCATTCTTAAGCACTGCACTCCTCCTCAATGAGATCCATCCACCTTTGAAGTTTCAAGTTGATACCTCATATACTTTTTGAGATAAGCTCTGGACAAAATAGCATAAAAAACAAAGGGCAATAACTCAAAAATTGTATAGGAAAGAGTTATCATTCTTGCGCACAACATTTCTCCTCAATAAGATCTATCCACCTATGACATTTCATGTTGATATCTCAAACACTTTTTGAGTTATGCTCCACTCAGGTGAAAAATTAGGTATGAAAAATAACAAAGGGCAATAACTCAAAAATTATGAAAGTTAGAGTTATCATTCTTGTGCACTGCACACCTCCTGAGTGAGATCTATGCACCTATGAAGTTTCATGTTAATATCTCATAGGAGTTATGCTCTGGACAAAAATCAATTTTGAAAAATAACAAAGGGCAATAACTCAAAAATCATGCAAGGTAGAGTTATTATTCTTGTGCACTGCACTCCTCCTCAATGAGGTCTATCCACCTATGAAGTTTCAAGTTGATAACTCAAATACTTTTAGAGATATGCTCCGGACAAAAATGTCGGACGGAAGGACGGACGGAAGGACGGAAGGTCGGACGGACGGAGACTATTAAGTTTTGACTATTTGAGCAATTTGTATATGTAGTAAATATACACTCAAACAAAATTTTCAGCTCTAGGTAATTTGCTTATAAACTTGTCTGACATTTTCTATCAACATATCCAGATCTCAAACTAAAATTAAACAAACTAGTCAAGATATCCAATGTGAGAAGCATGTGCAGCCTGACCGAAACTTGGACCCAAAACCCTCAGAATACCATACCAAAGCTCTACAGGTTGAGCTATCACTTACACATTCTCTCCTCTAATAAGTGAACAGTTCTAGACCATAATGAAGGTATTGGATGTTTGACATGGTTGTTGTAGTCTTGTAATGGCTACTCTAACACATAAGATTTGAACTTGCAAGAATAACCTTTCTCCCAACCAATTCTAGTATAACTGAGGCAGGTACAACATTTACAAGAAATATTTTAGCTCTAGGTATAATGGCATAAAAACTGCTAGCATTATAAATTTCTGACTTGTGTGTTTTTGCAGGAATCTGCAGTCTGTTCAAACAATAAACAATCTATCATCACATTATTGCAGACATAAACTGATAAATTCACTTCCACTGTGCTCTTACAATACTCTTATACCTGGTAAATTCACTCAAGATACAGGATATTATATAAAATGTTTTCAGTGCACACAAGCATCTCTATTAGACACTGCCTAGTCTGTCCGACATAAGACATTAACAGATTAACATATTTTAAACCTAAGCCTGCCAGCATCAATGGACTCTACATAACACATCTATACCTTCTGGTCACAGTCCACACTGTTCTCTATCAGGGTTTCCTAGCAGTTACTGGCTGCAAATCATACTTCTATACAAGTATAATAAGAATCTGTCAACAGACAGCACAAAACTTTGATAGAATACAGTTAGGCAACTGTCTAGCATTACCATGTTTTTCGATGTTGCTCTTTTACTTTACATTTTACTGGGAATATCAGCCAAAAATGAAACAACTTACTAAGAATTTAACCCTTATCCCTATAAATACAAATGTATCTTAAATGGACTTGTCCATCCTTCACTATGGACTAAACCATTCATCATTTTTTTAGGGATTTTTTTAGAATAAGTACTGTACTGATTAAATAGCAAACAGTGCAGACCATGACCAGACAGCAGCCAAGAAAGTGCCAGCTGATCTTGGTCGGCACTGGTAACACGGGATAATTCAGTTACCTCCAGCAGGCTAATGTCAGGGGCTAATACAATAATAGTTTCAAAAATTCCAACGCTGGTGTTTATGGGGAAATAAACAGAGAATTGTGAAACAATATAACATGTGTATATCAATGTATATTGATCAGAGGTAGCAGACATTATTAAAGATTTGAGCTTGTATCAACAGTAACATGTTTATTTTGGTAATCTTCAGAACGGAAGGTAAAGATAATATAACTAGAGTAGATTTGTAGGCCAAAAGGTCTTCTTATAATGTAGGTATGATGTCTATAGTTTCTAAGCTTATCATTACATTAACAGAGAGTGATACACATACTGTAAAACATTGCTATACTATACAACTACAGTATTCTAAAATGAATTATTATTTGGAATGGTTGGAAGTGAATGTCTATTGACTCTATGTATGGATTTGGATAAAATAAGCAGATTTGTTGTTCTTATACAAAAATGTTGATGGTAGATGACTTACATGGCAACATGCTTCCCATTCTGATTTAATAAGTTGTCTTATCATCTTGATTTATATTCTTGGCTGGGTTTTTATGTTACTCTGTAACTTTGTGTGGTCATATTGCGACTTTTCAGCTGTACAATTGGATGCATATAATAGACCTTGTGTTATTTAAATCACAAGACGAGTAAACTCCATCCTTAAAACAGAAAAGTATAATTCACAAAAAAAAAAGTCCCCTAGCGGTTCAAACACAGCACCCCTGAAGATCATTATCTGCCACAGGCCAGGGAGCCAATAATAAATGAGGGTGGCCTTATTTTAGTGATGCCTCAATATATTCAAAAATATCACCCTTTGTTTGTCATTGTCACGAAGGCAAGTAAGAAAGACTTACCTAGAATAAGTTCATAAAGAAAACCCCTAGTTTTGTGGTTGAGCAATCTTGTAATCCTGGCTATTGGGCTGATATTTTAAGAAGGGTGGAACACTGGGAATATAACCTAAAAATAAAGAGAAAAAAACCAAAATTAAACTTAATTTTATATGTAACCTCACCATTGCCAAATTATGAAGAGCATCGAATAAAATTTGCAATGTAATATACAGAAAAACCTCCAATAATCTTATTCATTAAATTATAAAACATTTAAAAGGGATTATATTTTTCGAACCATTGACATATAACACAAAAGACATCATTGCAAAGGTACAAGATCATTTTATACAGACCTTTGTAATAAATAATGCACGTTTGTAACATTGCTTTTCAATGGATAATTGTGAGTTAATATAATCTATAAAAGGGAGAAGAACATTTTTTAACAGGCCGGCATGCGCGGAACAACTTTTTTTCAGTTTTCTATCAGGAATCATTGACTATAATCAAATTTATAACTACGAAACCTTCAACTAAAGGTTTAACATTATGATGATCAACAATGTCTATACATTAAACACTCAAGCCTGAGAAAATATGAAAGTAATCACAGTTCAACTCTGACTTTATCTGAGGTATTTTACAAGTACTTCAATGTTATTAAAATGTCCTATACAAGTAATGTTTAGGGGAATAATCTGCCAGAATATAAATGTTATAAGGTCTTGACTTCCTTTTGCACTAAGTTTTCAGTTATGGTAACACTGGATATTTTAAACAGCAGACATTGCATCATCATAACTATGGTACTAGTGATAATGTACAAAAATTTGATTCCTAATAAGACAAGTGAAGAAGGTATTATATAATTTCTAGGACAATAATTAAATTGATTAAACTAGAGCTGTCACAGGAGTGATGAATACCCTATCACCTCTTTGACAGGTTTTTTGAAGGTGAAATGTGACCCTTCAGAGAGACCTTGACTTTGAGTCAGCACAGCAGGAGTTTTGCACATCAACTTGTTGAACATTTAAGCTAAGTTTGAAGAAATCCTCCAATGGGGTATAGAATTTATAGAGTGAACAGGAAATTGTCTAACATTTGACCATCTATTGTAAGACCTTGACCTTGAAGCAGCACAGCAATGGCTAAGGTTCTACACATAACTTTGTCCAGGTCAAACACTAACGGAAAATTTGAAGAAAACCATTCAGAGGGAATAAAATATATGTAGCAGACATGCTGCAGACAGACACACAAACAGACATGAAATAATGATTCAAGTGTAGCCCCTTGCCCATTTTTATGGGATATAATTTATAGAATTTACAAAATAGGATGGGATTAAGTGCCCTGTTTTAAAGTGACATGTTTGCGGAAGTATTTCCATAACTTGGACTAATGCAAAATGACAAACTAACAAACATGGTGGATTCAATCATAACTGTATCAACAAAACATTATTTTGATAGCAGGTCTTGCAATATAAATGAGCTTTACATGTATTGACGACAAGCAGCCCATTTTTCAAATCTTAAAACGAAACATTTTAATGACTAACATTGCACTTTTCAAATTTCAGCTATTAATATGAAAACTGCATTTAATATAAATTGTTATACTTCAAAGCTTAATAACCAAACAGTAACTACACAAACTCTTCTGTCAGTGACATGTTATAAATTAATGTATTTTTCATTCAGATGGGAGTATAATACAAACTGTGTCACTATGTCACTTGATCACAAGAATTTATAGAGCAAAATGGTCATAAATTCCTCTTTTTATAACCCATTCAAGAATCATTCAGTTTATATCAAATATTCATGAATAGCAATTTCAGCGACAAGTACATAAATTCGCTAAGATGTTCCTGTATAAAAAACAAGAAGAACAATTGGTGTTAAACATAGGATATGAACCCGGCTCAACTGGAGAGAGAAGTGAGAACACTATAAAAATATCTCACAATAAGACCACCCGTAAACTGGTAAAAATACGTCATGTAGTCATGATGAATTGTCATAGTTTGATCAGGGTTCATTTCTCCAATGAAGAAGAAATATACCAAAATTAATGAGCTGTATCATCTCATTATATTTTCTGTGCCAGTACATGTAATGTTCTCTTTGAGTAGTTTATATATACCTGCCAACTTCTCCACTTGTATAAAGAGAGGAGACCACAAACAGTCCTAATATTCTCTATGATATGATAATAGAGAACTTTCAACTGTATACTGAGAAGACTCGAATACCAAAGTTCTGGCTCTTCTAATTAAACCAACTTTCAGTTTAGATATATATATATAAGAAAAAAGACATTTTTAAAAATGCAAGAGAAATGTCATATGTAAGAATGTATACAATGCAATAATTTGTCCAAGATTTATGTCACGTCATAATCCTGTAGACAGATTAAGAAGATATATCATAAATTATACATTCTCGCTTGAAAGCTTTTCTCCCAATATCTTATAAAAAGCTTCACTGTAAATATACCTGTATACAGTTTCTGACACTTCAATATAAAGTAGATTTTGTGCAGCTCTTTTTTTACAATCATACTTATGATAATTTACATACTGTACATTCATCTATGTTTGTCAGATTAAATTTTTGTGTGCAGACAGTCGCAGCCTATAAAACTTGCAATTTTACCGAAATAATGAATATCTTCTTAACAAATTTTACTGAATTAACTGAGTGAAATTTCTATAGTTTTCTAAGCTGGGGAATCCACATATTAATTTATTAATTTGGGGCTAAAAATACTTTATTTTTTCATTTAAACCTGTTCCACGGTGCATATCCATATCGGTACCCTCTTTGCGAAATCTGCTGAAACGGTACCCTCTCTGAACATGCACTGGTCATTCTCTGCTAAAAACAAACCAGATCGAATGGATACCAATCCAGTTAAAATTTCATTGTAATAAGGAAAAGGAGGTATGTCACGAAGAAAATTGTATACCACGGAACACTAGGATGTTTTTATTTATGTACTGATTTGTCATGTGCCCGATTTTCATGTACTGCAACTTCATAATAAGCTGCAAAAAAATCGACATGTCTTGCTTCGCCCATCACCTCGACATATTTTTCGGGCTGAAATGAACCTGTGGCTTGATTATATATGCATCATAAATTTAATATGTCATATACATATCATCTTCGGACAAATGGCAGTATTTGTCAAAAATAAATGTAAAATTCATAAAAACACCCTACTTTTGGTTTTGCAATGGCACGGGCTACCTCTCTCCATTTGAATTTTTATATCACAGGTACCCTCTCATAGGTACCCTCAAAGCACGACATACGCTTTTATTTGCGTTAAACGTTAAGTGTGTATGTAATACTTTTTACTTTTATGTAAATATTACATACTTAACGATTAACGCAAATAAAAGCATATGTCGTGCTTTGAGGGTACCTATGTGTTCAATAATGAGAGGGTACCTGTGATATTAAAATTTAAATGAAGAGAGGTAGCCCGTGCCGCTGCAAAACCGAAAGTATGGTGTTTTTATGAATTTTACATTTATTTTTGACAATATCCTGCCATTTGTCCGAAGATGATATGTATATGAACATATTAAATATGTATGATGCATATATAATCAAGCCACAGGTTCATTTCAGCCCGAAAAATATGTCGAGGTGATGGGCGAAGCAAGACATGTCGATTTTTGTAGCTTATTGTGAAGTTGCAGTACATGAAAATCGGGCACATGACAAATCAGTACATAAATAAAACATCCAAGTGTTCCGTGGTATACATATTTTCTACGTGACATACCTCCTTTCCTTATTACAATGAAATTTTACTGGATTGGTATCCATCGCTGGTTTGTTTTTAGCAGAGAATGACCTGTGCATGTTCAGAGAGGGTACCGTTTCAGCAGATTTCGCAAAGAGGGTACCGATATGGATATGCACCGTGTGTTCCAATCTCTGGCATCAATACCAACACTATTATGTAATCAGATAGGGTTTAACTGACTAACTGCAAATTTGCAAACCATTAAATTTATAAATATTGCCTGACATAACTTATATTTAAATTGTAGGTATATAGTGCACTATGTACACTATATTGTGTAGGTGTTCAAAACTGATTAAAACCAGACTAGGAGATGTATAAACACATGTGAAGTAAATTATAGTTAGTGTAACATATAGGTCAGCAATGTCTACAAGAAAAACAGAGTTCTGTACTTCCTGGCCTCATAATCAGCCCATTAAACAGTTGGTCAAAATTTCAAAAATATAGAATATATGATAGAGGTAGAATCTGATGAGTTAATGCTAAAACCCTTAAAACTAACTTCATATTTCATAACTTGATAATCAGCAATTGTACAAACTGCAACCAAGGCAAGTTAGACAAGCCAATCTTTGTAAACCTAAGCTACATTGAAGTTCCATTTAAAAAAAACAAGGGTCATTTGTTTGACAAATTTATTTGTATCTCTTGTTTTTACGGCTGATCTTAACACATGTTTTTGGTTCGTACCACCTAACCAGCTTTCCTTGATAACTAACCAGTAATTACAAATTTCTTCTCAAGTGACTGATTACTTATCCCACATAATAAAGACAAATGATCATTTATTCTTAATATCCAAGATAAACTGTCACAGAGAAATTACACCTAGCCCAAGGATCAAACCACTGACTCAGGTACTCTCCCTTAAATGACCTAAGGACATGGCCGGGCCATACTTGCTTTTTGAACAAAAATGAAGACTATAATATTCTACAAGTCATCAACTATTCAATTTGTCATAATACTGTTTAACTCTGCTTCAGGCTTTAGTACTTTTAATTGTTCTGCCTTTTCTCTTTTAAATTCAATTAATTTTTCATTTAAACACTTACAAAAACAATCTGTACATTTTGTAATGTATAATGCCTACAAAAACTTGAGTAAACAAATCTGAATGTGATTTAAATTACACATCAAATGGTGTAAAGAATGCTTTAATTTTTGTAGGGCAATTTCTTTTTTTTATATCACAATCTGATTAAACATTTGAATGTACAAATACGCTCAAGGTACAAAGATCTTATCTTGCCATTTGTACAGGCAAACAAATGAAAATTACTCTAATAAAGATCAACATTTTCCCTTTACAAATTGCTATTAAATTAGCACACTAAAGATTTTAATGTGGTGATAATGAGAGATTTTTTTCTGAAATAAAAATGTGAAGTACTTGCATCTCACTATTTTATTGTTGTTTAGTTCTTTAATTTAATGTATATATTTATATATATTATGTAAGTTTTTTGTATATTTCTGACTAAAAACTTCTGATTTTGCAATCTGTTATCACACTTTTTTTTTCATTAAATACAAAAAAACCAATTTGTTCAAGTTCAGCTTAACTGATTTAAATTCAAAATTGTCAGAATGAAATGACAAATAAATCTAAACTTAACCAAGTGTCAAAAATGTCAAGATATGATTGAAATGATTGTAATTCTTTTGTTATAAAACTTTTATGGTATTGGGAACACTTATAATAAGCTTAATAGATTGTTTAGTACGCCTGTTATAATCTTGACATAATCTCTCACAGTTAAACTGATCTTATCATGCTCATCTAAACAACACAGTCTTATACTGTTATAACTAAGGATCAGCTTGGCTTCTCAATCCAGCCACATTCTGTGTTATCCTGATGAATTTGTGAGAGAAAAAAATGTGCAGGCTGACCAGAACTCGAACCCATGACCCTCGGAATACTGTTCCGCAGCTCTACTCACAGAGCTATCCGGCTTCTTCCTAAAAATTGAACAGTTCTGAACCATGACATTTGTTTATAGAAAGTGATGCCTGAATTAACTGTCCATAGATATTAAAGTAAAATTATCAGTTTAAGCAGCCAAAGCAAAAAGTCTGTAATGTAATCTTCTACAGGACACAGCTTGCTTTATAGCATTTTAGAGACCCACAAACATTTAATGACTATAGGATTCAGCTTTGACCAGATCAATGTTTGAGACTGACTGGCAGGTACTTCTAAAACAATGATATGAAGTATATAAAATACTGTCAATACAATAATTCTATTAAAATGTACTCATTGTACTGTAAACATTTGGCAATGCACATTTACTGTGAAAGACTTCCTAATGGCTATACATCACTAAATTTTAGTGGTCCAAGAAGAATACTAGTAACAGTGGCTACTCAGGCTGTCATACATTTTTGTTGAATCGCTGATGTCATCATGAATATTATATTATTTAAAGGCCGTCTGACACTTGCGTAATTAATTTAAAGAATGAACATATATATAAGGTATAATTTATATGGTTACTGAGGCTTAATGTAGACTGGGCTTTATTGTATAAGTTGTTCAATTATAGAATCTTATGATGAAAATGTTTTTACGTTTAGTTCTTTACCCTGCTTGAAGTGAAAGTTCTTTAGTTTTCACCATCAACATTATTGAGCATCGAACCAGCGCCAGCCTGCACTTCCCTACAGTCTAACCAGGCTCCTTATAGGGTCCATGTAGCTCAATTTTTGTATTTTGAAAAATTTAATCTATAAAAGTATTATTATAATTAATGGACTGTTCCAAATTGAAAGCAGGAAAAATCCTTCAGGTTAGATATTTTAATAATAATGATTGAAGCTATACGAAGTTCCAAAATATGCTTCTTGCTTTTAGTTTCATGGCCTAGCTAAATCTGCAATATTTAATTATTCAAAATTTCCTAGTTAATCTGCAATGTGTCATAGACAGTACTGGTGTATATACCATCAACTAAGGTGAGGTGTATTTAAATTATGAAAGCTAGGGCAAATACTAGTCTGTTACAGAACTGGTACTGACTTTAAAAGTTTATTAGTCGCCGGTAGAAACCGGCGACTATATTTGTAATAGTTTAATATTATACCTATGGTAGGAGAAGTCCTTAAAATCTGAAAATAAAAGCATATCAATCATTGAACAATTAAAGACAACAATTATTTTTCAGTAATCACAAAAAATCAAACATATGATAACTTTGCTCAGTGGAATGAAATATGCACATATTGACGTCTTAAAAAGCAACATTACAATTTTCATAAAATGAATCAATAACGTATCCCCAAGGATCAGTCATTGAATATTAGAGATACTATTACTTTTTTCTATGTGTCAAGCATTGCTATTTTATAATAAATAAATCATGAATGATATTTGAAATGACTCTTTAGAAATATTTGGTTGTTTATTTTTTATGAGACCTTTTATATTACATTATTTTATCTAATTATAAACAAATGCTCCTGGTCTTTCGTAAGAAATCACGTGACTACATGTTTATATATGTTGTATATCGTTATAAAATCTATTAATAGTAACAGATTGCTGATAAGACAGGTAACTTGTTAATGGTGGTTACTGATAAGATGTAAATCATTGTAATTTTATACAGATAATTACATAAGTTATTTTTCATTAATCAGGTTCATACTTCATATCATTAGAGAAACCTGTTTACTTTAAAAATACATTTTCAAAACCTTTTCCTTTCTTCTTGGTAAAGGGTTTAACTTGGCCCTTTCTGTCAAACATTCGACAAGAAAGTTCAATTGTTTAGTTTAGGTTGAACATCCCAAAATAATGTTATGCTTAAGAGGCACATTATTGTATTATTAATAGTAATCGTTGATTTCGGTATATTCCGTCGGTTTCCGTCACGCAGGTTTCCAAAACGGTATGACGTCAGGGGTCCGGAATCGTATTTGATACATAGAAAAAAATAATAAACTATCTTTGTGTTGATAGTTTATCGCACTGAAAGGCAATTAAACGTTAAGTAATAGTTATAGTATATGAAACGAGTTAGTTACGAGGGTATAACACTGGCTGGGGCGACATCAAGGGGTGTTTCTGCTAAAAAATGGCGAGGCCGCTTGGCCGAGACAATTTTTTTTGCAGAAACATCCCGAGATGTCGCCCCAGCCAGTGTTATACCCCCGTAACTAACGAGTTTCATATACTATAACTGTTTTATCGCAATGGCATAATGTTTTCTTTTTGTATAGAAACAAATAAATAAATTAATCGTTAGCTACATTACAGTTATTTATCATAAGGCAGTTTTTCAAGTTGTTTTCGCTGCCGCAAAAAAAATATACAAAAGACATCCAATATAAGAGGCGGATTGTAATTAAACTGTTACCAAGATTGATTTAAGATTAAAGGGCTTTTTTATTTCATTTATTATCTTTGTCTATATTTTTCATTGTATTTATATATTTATTTTATTTTATTGATTTCATTTTTTTATTAGTTAATGTTTTTTTGCTAGTGGAAATGGTCGTTACCACTGCCCCATTGGAGCCTCTATGAAAAAACTGTATTGATATATACAAGGTGCGAAAAAAACTCGACCGATATATAACAGTCGAGTTTTTTTCCTATATGAATCAAAGAAAAAACTGTACTGTTATATATCAATACAGTTTTGAAATGCTCATTGAAGTGTACTGAGTATAATGGGTTAGAAAGAACAAAGGAAAAGCTCACAGCCATGCGATAATTTTATATATCTATGTAACGATTGGAATACGTGTATTGATTTCAACTAAATTATATATTTTTTCTATAGCACATAATAATGATGTACAACACTTTTACAGTAAAATTGTATTGTTTCATGTAATAATTAAACATATCTATTTTCATAGTCACTTTGCAAATATTCGATGATCGGTAATTATTTGTCGGTAATTATCTGAATCTGAACTAGTAACCTATACGGATTTCAATGTATGGTACAACAGTATATGTATAAAGTATAATTACAAGAAGATTACCAGCATAGCACTTGCCTTACAAGCCTCAGTGGCAAACATTACTCAACTCATTGTTCCTCTTATTTTTATACTTGAACCATTAAACTTATATTTTCTTATATTTATGATAATATATATACAATCATTTTTCTATCCGGCGACTTGATGCTTTAGCATCAAAATCTCTACTTGTAATAACTGTCAGTATATATGCCAGAAGGCCGAGATGAATTAGAGATAAGAGCAAGCCAAACATTCTGTTGATGCACACACAAGTGTATAATCAGTAACTAATCACATGTCAAATTATGTGTAATAGAGGAAAACCTACACATACATGTGTTGTAACACTGGTACATGTCAGACAACTATCAGCCTAATATCACACAGATTTCTTCATATAAAATCATCAAAATCTTACACACTTACAACACTTTAATTCATAAACCAGCAGAGATGGGTTGATTCTAGGGGGAAAAACTTTCTATATTCTAGTGGCAAATATTTCCAAATCTCTACAGCAGACAGTTGGAAGACCTTGAATTTTGTACATGATTTACAAGAGCACTATACTGCTTCTGTATAAACACTATGCAGAAAAATGTTGGAGAAAAAAATAATAATTCCAGCAATCTATGTTTTCATACAACATGAAACTGGTTATTAAAGAAATATTGTGATCTTATTTTTGCAATACCTGTGTACAGTAAAGAAAACTATGTTACTTGCAGGTAAACAAGTTTGGAACTTTAAGAACTATAATTATGAGGAAAAAAATACAAAGTTACAAAAGTCCATCTGTTTTTGAAAACCTCCACAGTAAAGTGCATAAAATTCAATAATGTATTATATAAGAAATATAACGAAAAATGCTGACTTAGGCCTACTGCCAAGTGTTTGGTTCTATATAAACTGATGTGAATTCCCAGGTAATTGGTTTTTCTACTCCACCCTCTATCAGTGAAATAGATTGTCTATCAGCAGGTTTTCAGGAAACACACTAACATGTGTAAGATGAATGTTTACTTATATATATCAATTTCTGTGTGGAAATATGCCTAAAATTAACATCAGCAAATAATTGATTTCTATCATAATGACCACTACAAACTTTACAAGGAAACCTTCTCCTCTCTTCCAATGATGTTAATTTTTGTATTTCTTATAGTTACTAACTTATACAGTTACCAAGAAAAGTACATTATGTAATAGAAAGAGCATCAAAACACGAGGCTATCTGATTTGTACGAGGGGGCATAGCCTCTCTTTTGTATCATAGTCAAATAAGGGTGTAACGGTTTACGGGTATACCGATATATTGCAATATGAAAAAATAAATTTCGAACCGCGGTACGATTTTTGGAAAACCGGTATTTTATAAAAATCATCATTTTCAATTAATTGCCTTCTAATTTTGTACAAATTTCACATAAAATCTTTAATTGGCAAATTTTGTTGGCGCCAACGTAAGATAAAAGTATCCGACAACTAGTACACTTAAAAGTCAATAAGCGGCCGCATAATTTACATAAGCGGCCCAGATGTGAAAGGTCACACGCGACTAGTTTTGTTTATCAAATTGTGTGACACTACTTTCTATTTATTCCTTACATTTTTATTAAGTTTCTACTAAAAATATATACATCTAATAATAATATGTAAATGTTACTCCATCTTTACATCAAAACATATACACGACAATACGTATTGCAATATATTGCAATACGCTTCAGCAAAATGGCAATATATTGCAATACGGTTTTTGCTGTATTGTTACACCCCTATAGTCAAACATAAAAACATGTTCCCTGTTATCACAGTATGAAACCCCAGAAAAGTAACCAATGAACGAGCACCTGAATATGATATTTCTGTCGCATTCCCTTTCTCTGTCGTCACAATAAGTAAACCCCAGCAAAAATGAGCCAATCAATGGGCATGCTCTGTAGTATGGGTAACTGATACCTGCACTCCAGTTACCGCACTGTGCATGTATATGTATACGATTAAACTCTGACACATTTTCAACAGAAAGGTCCCGAAACTATGATACAAATAAGGTTAGGAGCTCCACTGAGGTCAAAGTCTTAACACACAATTTTTAATTGATACATAGATCAAGTGAAGCACTTAAAATGAATAAATCTACAATAGATAATAAGAAATATACTAAGAACTTAATTGAAAATCAATGTTTTATGCAATTCACAGTCAGAATTGAGTGAAAAGTGTTGCAATACTTTTTATTTTCGGGCCATTTGACACAACAATAATTATTATGAAAAAACAGGGTGAGGAAATGATCACAAGTAATTAGTTGATGCCTACATCAAATGGTACACTCTCGTTGTGTCAAAAACCTCCGTGGAGTCCCTTTAATGTGATAATGTATCATCTGAGAACTTATTTTAAGGGCAATAACTCTCATCATATTAAGAATTACACTTCTTGTACAAGTTTTGATCACTTGTCTAACATTAACAAAGACTTAACAAGATAACCTTTAGTATCAAGAAATTTTTTAGATGTCAGAATTTGGCTTCAGTGCTACAGTGGTCATAATTTGGTCATATTTTTTTATAAAAAACTATGTTAGCTGAAAAATGACACAAAATATACAAACCTCTCCCTCAGTGGATGGTACTACATCAGAATATCTTGATTCACAAATTACATCCGATAATTTCCTAACAGGACCAGTAGGAATTCCTGGGAAAGATCTTGCACAATCATATGCAAAATAACGGTACACATTCCACGAATTTCCAAAATCAAATGACCTTTCAACATACATAGCTTTTGGTCGGAAAGTTTTAAATGTCATAATTAAATGAGTAAAATGAAATTCTGCCTCCAAATCTAATTGAATGTAAGCGCTCTGGACACCATTTTCTGCCTGCCACCACTTAAACTTTCTCTTGCGAAAAGAGGAAACAATATTTTCAATCCTATGACTGTCACTATACTGTTGCGACCACGGTTGTCTCGAGTCACATAGAAAACATTTTTTGTCATCATCTAAATGGCTGACAATACAGTATCTCTCTTGTCTATCCATACCACACGTGGAATTTGTCGTGAGATTACCCTCTCGTCCAATCAACAAATCACCTGTTGCTGGGTAACAACTGCCCTGTTCACATTGAGGCTGACGGCTGCTCTGGCTTATTGCACCTAAAATGAATATAGACATTAGAAAATTGATAATTAATCATAGAAATTGTCAAAATTTAAATGAGTTGTGTCACAACAAAACCAACATAGTGCATTTGCAACCAGCATGGATCCAGACCAGCCCGCGCAGTCTGATCAGGATCCATGCTGTTCGCTATCAATTTCTTTACTTGTTATAGAGTTGGTAAGCGAACAGCATGGATCCTGATCAGACTGCGCAGGCTGGTCTGGATCCATGCTGGTCGCAAACGCACTATGTTGGTTTTGTCGTGACGCGGCTCATATGCTTCCAAAGGTAGAAGAATGTAACTATCAAATTTGTGCTTTTTAATTATTCAAGAAACATCTCTTGGACATTGAAAAATGTGTTACTTAAAATAGATTTAGTAGCTACTTATATTGTGGCCTCGATTGTCAATAAAAGTTGTTACATGTGTTTTAAATTACATGTAAATTTGAATATTTTCAATCTTGTTCTATTAACTAAGGTGGAGGGGCAGGGGCAAACATTGACTGGGCAAGCAGTAAATTACTGTAATTTTTTTCACTTAATTGGGAAGAGGCCTTTAAGCCTCTTGATTTTAAGAAAAAAATTATCGCTAAAATTGCTAATTTGGGAAGTTAAGTTCAGATTTTTGGGAAAACTGCATGATTCATAGAAAATTTCAATTGGGAAGAGGACTTTTATCGGAGTCTGTTATATCAGGGCTCATCCGGAAGGGCGATTCAGGCGAAAACTTCGCCGTGTATATTCCAATTTCGCTCTTCCGATTGATCAAAGAGAAGTCAACATCGCCGATAAAATCTTAATTCCCAAATAGTAATTACTTAGCGATGTAAAGAGCAGAGATTGTATCCGCCCATATGACGACCGTTAATTATCATTATCCAATCAGAGCGTCGCTTTATACTACCCTTCTACCTGTAAGCGAAGCGATAGACCGCCTACTCTAAACAGTAAATAATGAGAGCATCGGCCCGAAACGGTATAATTGTGTGATAGTTTTGCGAGTTTGATACGGGATTTGGCGATAATTATACATTGTTTTTTCCCCGATTATCTAAACACGTGCAATCTTCCCTAATTGATATACACGATGCACTTCGATGGTGGGTTTTTAACCCGAGTAAAGGCGATGTGCAATGGATTTTTCACGGCTATCACAAAACTGTTAGTCAATTAAAAATAATGATCAGCGACCGGATTAAAAACTTCATCATAGTTTTGAATGATTTCAGTCTGTTAACATCAATTTGTACTGTAAAATTGTTATGTCGCTCACCTCATGGCTACAAGGCGAAATGCCGAAACCGAGCAGTAAGAAAGTTACTGATTCTGATAGTTACGCGAAAATTTAAGAAAGCCAATTCGCAAAAATCTTGCGATTGGTATGTTGAAGACAGTGGGGGTGTTTGGCATTGTTCTCTTTGTAGAAATGCCAAATTTGACACAGTTTACGCACGTGGGCACGACATCCCGGCTAAACTACATATCGGTCGTATATCATGTAACGTATATAGCAACAAAATTTGTCAGAAAAGAAGTGTTCTTATTGTTTCAATATATATATTTGTTTAAATGTCGTAAATATGATGCTCAGATTAAGATTTATCAATATTGTAAATTTTAAAAAGCATTATTTATAAAGATATTACCGAATTTAACATTTCATGAAAATAAAGGGAGGTAATTAGAAATTAATTTTCTACAATTTCTCAGTCAAATTTTTCAATAAGAAATGAATGTATGTAATTTTAAAGATCAAATATAATGTGCACAAATGTTTGCAGTACATATTTTACATATTCTTTGATGTTTGAAAATTGTTTTATAAGCATAATTATATGCATATAAATGTGACATTACAACATTTTGGACATAGACAGAAAATTCTGATACCAGAACAGAATAGAACAGATATTTAATATTAATCAATATCCAATGTGACTTCATCTTATATTAAAAGTGAGGAAAGTAAAATAAATGAAATTGATTTTATCATCATATCTTTTCTTACACATTATTATCAACAAATGTACATGAAAATATATAAACACATATTTAGAGAAAGCTTATAAATAGCTGATCAATAGATATCAAAAATAATTTCTTAATTTCATATTTGCAGCTCAAAAACATTTAGATACCATTGCCAGATCTACTACTAATTAATCTACTTTTAATTAAAACTACTATTAATTAATCTACTATTAATAAACTGGAGAAATATTATAAGTGATGTTAATTGTGTTTATATTATAATTAAAGGATGTATAGCCATGCATGTTAATGCATACACATAGGGTTGTTTCCCTTCTCCCTAATTTTCGCGAGGAAGTCACTTCTCCCTAAAATTTCCCCCCAGGATGAGCCCTGTATATAAGCTGTAAAATCACTGGCAAGATAAAGGGTATTTCATGTACATGTATATACTAATGTCATATATAGTGAATCCTGACAAATCAATCTTATAAAAGCTATAATAGAAAAAAAACATAGAAAAAACTTGTTTTATAACATAAAAACACTTAAAATCAGATTTGTACTTCAAAGGCTATAATGTAAGGTATGTGAAGTCCAGGGTCAATGACCATTTTAGTATTTTTGACTAGAATTTCAAGTGGATGTCATAAACTCAACCCTCTTCAAACAATTTACCTCTTGTGACTATCTCCTACACCATTTTATATCAACAAATAAATACTGTAATAAATTACCGTTTACCATATGTATTCTAATTAAATTGTTAAAGTAAAAATTTAAATCAAACTTGACTACATGTAATATCAAGGTATCTGTCAGTGTGTTATAGATAAACTACACTCAATTATAAACAAATTAATGCTTTAACAGTGTCTTTATCATCAAACATTATTCTATTCGTTATTACTATAACACTGTAATTTTACCCTATTCTACTTTCTTTTTAATTTCCACTTTCCAAAATATTGATAGTTATAAAGATTTTTGACAGGTTAAATGTGGTTTTCATAAAGAAATGACGGTTATATTGCAAACAACTATTTATATTGGGCCATATAAATGGTCAAGAAGCTTTATAACAAATTTATAAAACAGTTAACTTCTGGTTTTTTATTACATTTTTTATTTCCTTTTGGTAAGGATTTATATCGCACCAAAACAGTGAGGGTCATATGACTTTCGAGCTTTACTGGTGGAGGAAGACCTCAGATGCCTCTCCCTGCGTTATTTCAGACCCGAATGGTACCGGAGAAGAACCACTGGACATTACATAATTTAGCTGCAGATATCTAAAGTCTCTGGCAGGATTCAAACCTACAGCTGTGAAGGGTTTTATTAGAGAAAGAAATGCAATTACTTTATAAATTAACATAGATTGATAGATAGATATTCTTTCATTCCTCCAAATTTGAAGAGTTCAACTTTGTTTACAGTTAAAAGAGGTGCAATTACAAGAGGAAACCTGGCACATTTAATTTCTCATTAAAATGCTCAAAGTGATCAAAGAACTACTAACTACAGTACAGTAGAATAAATGAACCACAAAGCGTTCATTGTAAACTTGTTTTGAAGTTGTTTTCTGTGGTTACATACATTTATATATCATTTTATACTATTTTGGTAAAAGCCAAAACTAGACATTTTATACATTTCTTACATTATAATTTAGGATTAATCTTATGACAGTATTTCAAGTACAACTTTGCCAGACCTATTTACATTTATCATTCCAAATATTTTGGCAGTGAATAAATATTCCTAAATATTTATATATACTTATTGCTACAGATAAAACAATCTATTTTTAGAAGAATTTATGCTCTTTCTGCTTTTAAGTTTAGAAATTATTTATAAAATGACCACTTAGATTTTTTTTTAAGTTTTACAAAGAAATAAAAATCATATTTTGTACTCCTATGATGTTACATGTATCTGATTAAATAGGAGTGCTCAGATTGACCCAAAGGTAGGTAGAAAAAAAAGCACATGCAAAATGCTGACTAAGATCTTAATAAAGCTCTATTTTATCCTAGAGAGAGCACATGTATATAGAGGTTAGTTCTTTATCAGTTGATGCGGGTCTGGGAGGATTTCACAAGTTATTCAAAATCTCTCAGCATCACAGCAACAGCTGTACTTCATCTTTTACTGGTGAAGCCTCTAAAACATACCTAACTCTCTAAGTCTATTAGACTTTGTGAATTACAATGTTTGTGCATGCATTTACCTCATTTTTTTCTCGCTTTTTTCGAGGGGGTGGGGTCATTAAAAAATTATTTGCTTAAAATATAGAATTGGATCATGTTGAAATACCTTTACTTCTGACACTTGCTTGAAATATAACAAGGGCAATGTGTTGTGTTTTTTGTAAGACATTAAATTACAGTCTCAGCTTTCTTTTGTCTCGGCCCCAGAATAACAATCAAATTACATGTGATGGCAACAATATCATTCTGAATGCTATTTTAGTTTTTCAGAACAACATTATTATTCTGAATAACAAAAATAGCAGTCAGATATATATTAACTTACAGGTTTTTTTCCAGGATTTTGGGAACATGACCCTGGAATTGGGAGTTTCAGCAATGTTTTGTCAAAAATTGGGAAAAAGAGGATAATTAAAATTTGCAGTGATTTAAAAGAATGCACGGAATCACTGTCCAGGATCACAGGTGGCAGTATCAGTGTTTGGACACCCCACCCCTATCTGCCCCTGGACCCCTACTACAACCCTGAAAAAAAAATAATTCAACACTCTAAGAGTAACTATAAGGTACCAAATACAAAACCACCGAAACCATCTTCAAACATTTAAACACCAAATCAGTGAAGAAGCCCTTATTTTCAAAGATTTTAGAATTTGTTATTCAATGTTTTTACTTTGAAACTTTTAATTGGGAATTCTTTCCTGTGGATTGGGAAAATAATATAATATTTTCAACTGGGAATATGACCGAATATCAGCTATAAAATAAGCCAAAAAAAATCCCTCATTAAATAATAAAATTATCATTTTTTTAAACATCAATTTTTGTTTAGTCAAAAAAACATCTTCCATATACCAATCCTCCTTCTACCAGTTCTTCAAGTAAGTTGATTGTTTTTATTTTTCAATGGTTTACTGACAAAGTGGCTATATCATCATAACTTTGTTATAGTTATACATGTATATCTTTTAAAATAGAAGAGCTTGAATGATACATTTCTGAAAAATAACATTTATTTAAAATACTAAATAAAAGAAATAAGTTAAAAAGAAAATAAAATGAATTTTATGCTTAAGTGGAATGAAATATTTCATAATCAATTATAATTATGTATATCAAAAAACATATTTTACAAAAAGAAGACCACAGCAAATGAAAATAAACATTTTTTTTGTAAAAAGAAGACCAAAACAAATGACAACAAACATTTTTGGTAAAAAGAAGACCAAAGGCAAAGCAAATGAAAATAAACATTTTTGGTAATAAGTATCAGGCACTTAAAAAGTGTCAACCTTTTTCTCTTTTGGTGTACTTCACAAATTTACACACTCAATTTCCTTCTTTTGATAATTTCATGGTGCATGGACACACAAACACCCACTTGCTGATAAAATATATGGTCCCACTATAGTAAGCATTACTTTTATAGTTACATGTATATAAAATAAAACATTTCAGGGCTTGAAAACGTTTTCATTTATATTCATAAATTCATTGCATCCGACTGGTGTCAAAGCCGTAGATGAAGGGAGATATATATTATTTGACAGAATAACAGAATATATATAAGTAATAACAATTTTTGACAGAATAACAGAATAAGGTTAGTTTCATTTTAAACAACAAAAAAATCTGATATTTCAGCAAACTATTTCAGTAATGTCTGAATAGTTTCAAACACATTTCTTTAAATTTACTCTCATTTAGTTAAGTTAAAGGAATGTATAATAAATATTAAACTGAATGCATTTAGATGTAATGTGATTATGTTTAATATGTAAAAACAGATAAAATTTGTTGAATCATGAACCTTCCTTAAATTTATGTTTATGTATTACGTAAAAAGTATACATAACTTATTGATTTATAGGAATGTGAGAGATGTAAAACTTTAAAATTAATGTAAAAGGATAATTAAACTGAAGGAGTAAAATTACACCAAAGAGTTAAATTAAACCAAAGGAGTTAAATTAAAACCAAAGAAGTATCAGTAAGCATCTATGAAGTTGTGCAGCCTTTCTCAATGTTAATGAGAAATTGTTTATGTATATATACATTCCAGCTAGCAGCATCATAAGAACATATTAACCATCATCATAGAGCCAACTTACCTTGAAAAGTTGCAAAAACTACCACAAGTAATCCTATATGAACCACTTCCATTTTGCAAGTTAAAATGTGAGATTATATCCTTATCAGTTATAGGTAATCTCTCAGCAGGTTGATACAATGACTAATCCTGACTTATATCACTACAGCAAGGGGAGATAATCCTGTCTATATCCCCACAGCCAGCATTATTGTTCAGCTCTGCAGGAACCTAGAAAATACAAAATTCCTCTGTATAACACTTGAAATAAGTCAACTTTACTAAACCTATTAACAGAAATCTTATTGTAATGAGATTTGAAATTATCACTGAAATATTCTCTACATCAAAATTGTACAAAGTCTCTAATTCTTGCTATAAAATAGTTTAAGATATACTAACTCAATCTGTATTAATATATACTGTAGGTCATTCTCCAAACAGACATATCTATGCCACAATGCATTTAACTTTTTTCCTAACTTTTATTTCTAAGATCATCAATAGGGTTTCCGTTAGTGAAAGATTGGGAGTCTGAGTCATTTACTCAGTGACTTCCAAAATATAACACTTTTCCTTTTTTACATAATGTAATCCTTTCAAATTTTGGAACTTATGAACTTATGGAAGCCCTAGCATCAATGAATATCACGGATACACTGTATTACATGTATGTACAGTGTAGGAAATAGTACAGTGTACGAAATTCGGATTGGAATTCACATGCCTGGTTGAGCTATCAAATTTAAATATTCACTAGCACAAAAGATATTTCTTAGTAGCCCCGAACATAAAAAAAACTTTAAACATCACAAATGTACCATATATGTAAGTGTGAAGTCAAGGTGATAACACATGCTTTGTTGGCTCTGCCAAATAATACTTGTAATTAATCTATTTGGACATTTTTGTGGCTGAAATTTATATGTGGATGTTACTTATAAAATGGACTTTGTGATGGACTATAAAAAGATAGTGAGTGTTATATAGGTTTTTTGTAATTTATTGATAAAAGTTCAGGATAAACATATGAAAGAGTATAAATACCATCAAGTTTATTCAGCCATAACAATAGTGGAGTTATTTCTTGTATACCAGTATACCTGTGTCGTTACATAATCAGGTTAATCTTATCAAGTGGACAAGTATACACTAACTGTAAAACTAACTGTAAAAGTATATATGACAATACATTTCAAAACTAGAATGTTTTGAAGATTTTTTGTAGCTTGTGAATGATCATTACTAGGAAAAGCCTTTGATATTTTCACACATCGGAACACATAGGAAAAATGGGGATTGACATTAATGCATATAGAGCCAGAATTTGACTTTTCAATATTAACTTGAGACACACAAAGAAAAGGATAAAAGCTAGAAAGTATAAGGCAATCAACAAGGGTAGTGACATCCATCTACGAGCTGTTGCATGCTGTACAGTTCTGCTATGCACTGTGACAATGTGGTGTCTTTTATCACAAGGATTTTGCTATTTGATAGAAAAAAATGCTTTGCCCTATATTAATAATGAAGTGTCCTGTGAGAAGACATATATAGGCTTTACAAAAACTTCCCTAGCCACATCGAACGGGCATACATGCAACTGCTTTACCAATAATTATGACAATAAATACATAGGTTATTCGGAACGCTTATTAATTTTATCAGCCGATGTTGAGGAAAATCCAAGACCTGGAAATTGACAAGAATCTATGACAGATGAAAATACACTTAAAATTTTAAGAGCTATATCTGAAACAAAAGATGAAATACGAGATGTTAAGTTTGAGCTAAAAAGTATGAAATCAGAATTAGTATATTTGAAAACTGAAATGAGCATGATCAGGTCAAAAGTTACTACAATTGAGGAAAATCAGCAATATCTAGAGGAAAAAGTCAGAGAAATTGAAAATGGATATGAAATGTTGAAATATAGTCAAGATGTAGTGAATTCTGATATAAGTTCCTTATCAATGGCGGAAGAAAAACGTGAGGAAAGGCTTAGTAATATTGAAAAGCAGCTGATGATAACTGAATCGGAAAGGCTGAAGTGTTCACTGAGAATTTTTGGACTGAAAGAGATTGAGGAAGATAACACATCACTCAAAGGTTTGATAGTTGATGAAGTTCTTAGTGTATTTAGAAGTGATGAAGTTAATCTAACTTCTGAAACAATATTGTTTGCCAGACGAATAGGGGAAAAATCCGATGAAAGTGCCAGGATGGTAATAACGACTTTTGCGAATAGTGAAGATAAATTCAGGTTATTTAAGTATAGAGATGTCCTGCGTAGTAGAGGAATTCGCATCTCCAATGACTTGTCATTCATACAACGCCAACAATTGAAGGAGATAAAGCAGGGTGGTTTGCAAGGTTATTTTAGAAATGGGAAATTGCATACATACAAGCCTCAATCTAGTACTGAATACACTGGTAATACTCGAGTTTTCAAGCGAGCTTCTCGTCAAGTCGACCATCAAAATGACATAGGCCCAACTGATCAAGATATCATGGAGACAGGACCTAGTGTTATTGAAAGTCAGCAAATCAGCAGCAATGATCCTAATCTTAGTAGGAGATAGGATGGAGGTCAAAGCCCAGCACATTCATGTAAATCACTTAAATTACTAACATGGAACATAGAAAGTTTTAAATCTAAAATGTGTAACTATACAATAAAAGATATGTTATCATCTTTTGATATTTTTGGACTACAAGAAACATGGGACCAAGATTCTGACTATCAACAAACTGAATTTCAAGACTATACCTTATTTTGTTGCAATGCAAAAAGATCAAGTGCTGGAGGTAGACCTATGGGCGGTGTTTCAGTATTCATCAAAATGACTTATTACCTTATATAAAACGTGTATGTGAACTTTTTGAGTTTGGTGTGGTGCTATTGATTGAAAAGTCTCTTTTTTCTCTTAGTAAAGATGTTTTATATGTATGTATGTATGTTCCCCCAGAGAATTCACCTTTTTATTCTGGTATATTTAGCTCTGGTTTGCAACAACTTGAAGAATTTATAGTAACATATCATTATTTAGACTATGAGTTACTGATAAATGGAGATTTTAATGCCAGAACAGGCTGTATAGCTGATTATACATTAGGGATACAAATATTCCAGAATTGAATGAATATAATGATATTCTTGATGGTGACATTGGCATGCAAAGGCTTTCTCAAGACACAAAAATTAATAGACTTGGAAAAGAGTTGATTGAATTTTGCAAAGTATATTCATGCTATATTGTAAATGGGCGATTTGGGGGTGATGATTTCACATTTGTCAATCAAAATGGGTGTAGCACAATTGATTATTTTATTGTCTCTAAAAATATTTTAGAAAAGGTACAGAAATTTGAAATTTTGACAAATGTAGAAAGTAGTCATTTACCGTTAAGCCTTTGGCTACTGACAGATAATTATATATCAAATGATAAAGAAGGAAATGATTATATTCATTATTATTATTCACTAAATGAAAACAACTGTAATGAATATTTGCAGTGTATAACTGAAAATGTATTAAATGGGTGCCTTGATACAGCTGATAAATTGATAGATGATAAAGAGTCTAATGTAAATGATATTTTATTTGAATTACAAAATGCAATTTGTCTTAGTAGTCAATCATTTTATAATATTAAAAGGAAATTTGCTAATAAAGATAAAAAGTGGTTTGATCAAGACTGTAAAGAGGCCAAGAAATATTGTAGAAAGAAATTGAATGATTTCAGATTAAAACGATGTGCTAACAGCTTAAACAATTATCGAGGGCTGAAAGCGAAACTAGTGTAAGTGCATTTTCAAACATTTTACAGGAGAAGGAAATAACTGTTTAAATTTATTATTACTAAATATTTTAACTAAATACTACAATTATATGTGCAAATCAATTTTTTTTCACTACTTCTTTGTTTTGATTTTCAGATTCATTCATCACAGATAAAAATATTATAATAAACGTCACTTAGAACAGTTTCACGCTAAAAAACTTTTTAAAATGTTTAAAAAATTGAATGTGAAAGGTGTGTAAGTGCAGTTACTCAAGATTATTTTTTCAACTATTTATACCTCAATTAATGTGGTTTTGGTTCTAAAGAGCTGTTTTTTTTATAATATCCATCTTTTTTGTAAAATGTCAGTTACATTGTTTTCACATTTATAAATGCAGACATTTGAAAGTCTGTCATTGTCACTTACATACTGGTAGGATCAGCTCAACCAAAGTTCCAAAAGTTATCTAAGGGGAATAATTGAAAGAATTAAGTCTGGTGTTAAATTTTATTCAATGGGGTTTATTAGTGAAATAAAATCTGTATCACTCACAGTTTATCTCTGACATAGGGGAATATTGGTTTAGAAAGCAATTCGAACCACAATTTGGTTCCACATTGTCATGTTACTTTGTTATAATAATCACTCAAGTCTGAGGTTAAAAAGGCCTTGTGTTAAGTCAATTCCAGGTCTTCATAGATATGAACTATAAATACTTACTTAAAAAAATACTATAGCATATTTTGTAAGTCATGTTCTTATGGGATTTTGCAAACATTGGAAACAATGATAACAATGTTATTTTAAATGTTTCATTTCAATTAAGCTTTAGTGAGAATTCATAAGTTTGGCAAATTTAGTATGCAATTTATCTTTAAGTAAATCATACAATTATGACTTTCATTCACTAATGTAAAAACAGAAGTAAATTTAAATGCATATGGACATGATGACTACCGGGGTAATGTCTTCCCTACTTTTTTACGAAGATTACGGATTAACCTGGTCACCCTACTCAGGTTATCTGAGAAATTCATACATTCATTACAGATACATTTGTTTGCTCAAATAACTTATCATAAATATTTCACACACAGGAGTCAATAATTATGATTTTACTATGTTAATTTACTGTAAAGTATTTAATTACAGGTGATAAGGCTAATTCATTTGTGCCAAATGGCATTTTAAATGCACTGCTGTCACATAACCATTGATCTGCACCGAAATAGTTAACTTTTGCACCACCATTTACATCATCATTTGTACCCATTGCAATTACAGTGGTGCAATAATTGAAATCACAATTATTGGTTTGACCTTTATGATTTGTGGCACAATTGATATGAAACTTTTTGTGCAAATGATAAATTCTAATTTGCCCAATTGGCACATTTGCAATTGCCCAGGTGATACAATTCTAATAAATTACAGTTTACCATTGTAGAAAATGTAATATACATGCATATGTATGCGGAATAACATGTAGGTATATCATATATACCTGTACTGGGGTCCTACATATTTACCGGACAATAAGTTTACCAGCCAAAATTTATTCCCGTGAAATAAGGCTTTTTTGTTTTGTTTCGATTAAAAAATCATCCGGTCTGAATTCAACACACACTTTCTATTTCAAAGTAAATAACAACAAAACCACTCTCAGGCAAATATTGTTGATTAAGGTCTTTAATTACTAACATACCCTTTTGTTTACTAGTTATTTCACGACCTGGTCATGCAGGGGAATAATCTGTTCTGCGCATGCCCAAATATTGTGGCCCTTAATGGGTTATTTTAGATGGGTTTTACTTTTAATTTTTCTCAACGTTAACTCAGGAGACAATCGTAACATATTCTAATGATAAAAAATAATTTTAAATTTAGTTCAAACAGTCTGGTCCTGTGGTATGGAACAGCATACCAATTAATCCATATTCGAAATTCTGATACCCTGAGGAAATTTCAATCCTCCTATATCCAGTGGCAATTTTCTAACTAACTGTTTGTACATATTGTTTCAAAAACATATACTTTCCATGCTGAAGTTATGAAAATGTCACTTCTCTATGTAAGAAGAAAAAATTGTTTACTTATTTATTGTATTGATATGATGTATAATGTACATATTTATGTTGTCTAAATGTTGATTGTGATTGTATTTTATGTTGTTTTGTATATACTGAGGCCCGCATGGAAGATCGGGAAACTGAATGTGTTAGCCTCATAAAATAAAGTCGTTACTTACTTACTTACTTACTTAATTACTATTATATTACAATTATTAGATGGAAAGCATGTAATAGAAAAACTCTCATATAAATTGCCACTTATAAAAATACCAGAAATTAGCATTATACATTACCATCCAATAAGTAATAGAAAGAGCACCAAAACATGAGGCTATCTGATTTGTACGAGGGGGCATAGCCCCCCAGTATAAATCAGATTGCCAAGTGTTTTGGTGTTCTTTCTCTTTTGTATCATAGTCAAACATAAAACACGTTCCCTGGTGTCACAATATGAAACCCCGGGAAAAAGTAACCAATGAACGAGCATCTACATATGATATTTCTGTCCCTTTCCCTTTCTCGTCCGTCACAATAAGTAAACCCCATAAAAAATGAACCAATCAATGGGCACGCTCTGTAGTGCGGGTAACTAATATCTGCACTCCTGTTAACCGCACTGTACATGTATATGTATATCATTTAACTTGAACATTTTCAACAGAAAACCCCCAAATATGATACAATGATAAAAGAGCATAAAACAGGGGCTATCTATTTTGGGGGGGACGTACCCCGATATTAAGCCGATTCCCGAGGTTTTGAGTTCTTTTTTTTTGTATTGTAAAACAAGAAAATTTCCGTTGCGCTATAAACCCCGAAAAAGTACAAGAACAGCATCTGAATATTTTTTCTGTCCGTTTATCCTTCCCTTTTCCGTCGCAATTTTAAACCCCACAAAATGAACCTATAAGGGGCACCTTGGAGTGAGGTAACTAATCTCCCTCCTTAACAATGTGCATTTTGTTAAAATTAACACTTTTTAAACAAAAGGGGCCCCAAAAACACATAAAATTTTTGTTTTAAACACTTTTCCCATCACTATTATTATTTTATGCACCGATGATGAAACTTATAAACATGCCAATTTTTCAATTAAAACAATTTAAATATAGAACAAATCAGTATTTCATAAGTTTCAATGTATTTTCATCAAGTTTTTTGTAATTACATCAAGGACAAGATCTGCCAGTATGATTTGAAAATGTTCCACAGCTTAACTCCTAATTAAGAGGTTAATACAATATTCAGACAAATCTTAAACAATATTCGGTATCTATAATTAAATTAACAAAACTTAACTTCAAATTTACTTTGCACAAGTTGCATTTGCTTCTTATAAAAATTAAGATATATAGCTGCTTTTTAGCAGATGCAAAATATACATTAAATATCATAGGAGACTTACTTTAGAGATGACTAAAATACACACACCTATGCAATAATTAAACAACATTTTTAAAAAACTTATGGCATATACATGTAATGTAATGCTATAATAGGTAGCAAACAATTTAATATAAAACTTTGAACTGAATCATTGACCACTAATGAAACTGGCCTAAAACATTGTAACTACTCAAAATTTGTATCAATAAATGCATAATGGTATGCACCACATTTGATATTATAATTAACAATCTTAAAGAATTTTCTTCAGGAACTTATGTGTCGTTTTTTGAAACTACATTATTCTTGTGTCTGTTCAACTACTTAAGTTTCATGTGGCAGAAAAGCATAGAAAAAATGGTTTGCTCTAGGAATGATGTTATCAAGGCACAGAGTAACAAGGATCATTAAATTTATCAGCACTTATCTTTTACATAGTCATTTCTTAATTTAGCCAGCCTAAAATAAGTCATTAGACCCTAAAGGTATGCTGGCAATAATGACTTCTGATAGGTGACACTAGACTTACGACTTCAAAAGACATAATCATATAATTTGTATTTAAACTTATATTTATTGGTTCATCAGTACTCGACTTTTTAAGTACTCTAACATGACTTATGAATACCATTCGCCTTTCTCACATCCAAGTTTAAAAATTTCAAAACTATCGTATTATATAAAGTTTAAAGTAAAAAATCAAATTAAGCAAGACCGATCTCATGAACTTGATGTGGTTAGCTTTTTTAATCAGCAGTGATTTTTCTGGCTTTTTATTGGGAAGAGGCCCTTAGCCTCTTGAATTTTGGAAAAATTATCGCTAAAATTGCTTGATTTGGGAAAGTAAAAAAAACTGGTTTGAGTTCAGATTTTTGGGGAAAACTGCATGAAAAAATTTCAATTGGGAAGAGGCCTTTTTTTCGGAGTCTGTTATATAAGTAGGAAAAAATCCACTCGGATGCCTGCGTCTAGCTGTTTGTATAATACCTGCCCACGACTTAATTTGTGAAAGTTTAAGATTTTAACCAAAGTTTCATCAATCACAGAACTAACTTAAACTCCATCAGATCACTACCACCCTTAACACCTCACTAAGTAATTTCCAATCTGACCTAACAGCTTTCTACTGACCCACATCACACCCTACCATTTACTTCTCTAACAATTCAACTGACCTAAAAATTTCCATATTTCACCTAATTATCAATTACACCCTACCCTTTTCTTCTAAATAAATAATTCACCTTACCTACAACTTTTTACCTTTCCCATACACTTATTTTACCTCAACCATCCTCACCACTCCATTTACTTCTCAAAAACTAAAACCCAAAACCTTCAATTCTACCCTATCTTCACCCCACTGTATCTAACACACCCTACCCTTTTCATTCTTAAAAATCCACCTGACCTAAACTTCTACCCTTTATTCCAGCAATTATCTAACTCAAACCGGGCAGTCCTTTCACCCTTAAAAATCTCAAATAAATTACCCTCTGATCACATCCTTTAACCATATTTTTCCTAATCTTTTCTACCCCAAATCTATCATCATCACACCCTTTTTTTTTTCACAGGCTAATCATCATATGATTTAGAAAATCAACCATCATTAACTGCTCTTAAATTTAAAAAATCTTTTTCAAGACATTAATACAAAAATTCAAAAACCCAATTTTCTTGTCATCTGATTCAATAAAGTTAATTTTCATTTTTCTATCAATAAAAATTACAGGATATTCCCCTTTATCTTTGTAAAAATGACAAAAAACCCAAAAAACTGAAAAAGTCAGAATCTTTTTCCCGTTGTATTTTAATTTAATTCAAAAATACTTCAGGGGATAAAAAGGGCTTATTTAAAGTTGTAAAAACTTGGTCAACCATTTTCATTTTTATTATACTCATTTTTTTTGATTATATTTTTAAAAATGTTTAAAGCATTTAAAATATGTTTAAAAAACAGGCAAAACGAAGAGAGAGGGTAAAATAATGTATTAAAATTTTTCCCAAAGGATGTCCAGTAAAAAAGCCTCCCCTTTTAAACCAAAATCCCCCAAATTTTTCCCTAAAAACCAAAACAAAAAAAAAAAAATAATTTCTTATTTTTAAAATTTTTTCTCATCCATTCATTTATATGAAAAAACAAATTTTTACAAAATTGTGACATACTCATGATGTAATCATCTTAAAGTTTTAAGTAGTGCCTTACACAAAATTAATATTTCCCCCTCTTTGAAAACTTGAATTGTTTTGAAAAAGGTATTGACTTTGTTTTTAAAAAACCCATTTTTTTTTCAAAAATTGTCCATTTTCCCAAAATCACTAAAATTGGGTTCAATACTTTTTAATTTAAAATTTTTTAAAAAAATTTTACTTATTTCATTTTAAAACTTTTTGTTTATAAATGTTTGGGAAAAAAATTTAATTGAAAGATGAAATGTTTTGTCACTTGTCAGTTTTCAATTTAAAAAATGGGGCATTTTCCACTTACATCATTGTCATAAATATGAGATAATCTTATTTAATGTTGGAAATCATAGAAAATACTTATACAGGGGACAGATATGTTATTCTAGACACAATTTATAGAAAAAGTGATTTTTGCTAAAATTTTCACTTACACTAGTTTCGCGTTAAGCCCTGTTATCTACTTAATAAACATGAACTACAAAATCTTAGTAAAAACAAAAAGATTGTTGTTATAATTTAAAAAAATATTTTACAAAAAATGGAAAATTCAATTAATAATCCAAAAATCTTCTGGCGGAGTTGCAAAATTTTTGTCTAAAAGGCCCGGAAATCAGTTCCAAAGTACATTACATGACTGGATGAGCATTTTAAACCAATTGTTCTCTTCTTCAGTTCCAAGTGAATTAGTCCAGGAAGTGATACTGTCAAAAATGAAAATTTTTGATAAAAATTAAAATTATTTTAACCCCTTTTACATATGAAATCATTGAAACGTAAAAGTTTTAAATTTACATAAAAAACGGGTGCACTCTTTTCCAAACACTTTTTTAGGGTTTTTAAATTTTTCTACCTTTTTTTAATTGTTTAAAATTTTTCAAAGGTGTTTTTTCCAGATTTATGGGCCAAAATCTATAATTTCCAATACAAAAAAGGAAGTTTAAATGACCCAAAAATTATAAGGTATGCCTTGCAGATTTTTAGTAAAATATATTTAAAATTATTACTAACGTATTTTTTATTAGAATTTTCAATAAAAAATAATCTCGCAGGTTTTCGGGGGCTTTCAACAATGAAAATGCTCGTTTTATATCATTTTTAAAAAGTTTTAAATTAAGGCAAACTGTTTTTTTTTGTTTTTCAGGCTTTGATTCTGTGGATCGTTGGAATTTTTTTGTTTTTTTAAGGGATCATGGAGTTAAAAGGTCATTTATATAAGTCAATAAAGCTATTACACTCTGTAAAAGGCATGTTGTTAGAACTAATGATGGTTGTACTGATGTATTCTCCTGTACCTATAGGATTAAGGCAAGGCTGTAATTTAAGTTCCGATTCTTTTTGACATGTTTATCAATGAATTGTATACACTTTATGTAAATAACAATGTAAAAGGTTTTGCAACTGTTTCCAAAATCTAATGGAAATATTTTTTCCTTTCCTTAATGGGTTTTTTTTTTTTTGGGCCCCAGATGACATCGCTTCTCCTTTCGGACACTATTGTAGGTCTTTCAAAAGACATTAAATTTATTAGCATTGAATTTTGCATTGAAAGCAAGTTAGTTGTTAATATATCAAAAAACAAAAGTTCTTGTATTCAAAAAGAGGGTGGTGTGTGGCAAAGAAAGAGAGAGATGTCATATGCAAACAATAATTTAGAGATAGTTTAATGGCTTTATTAATGGTTGAATTTATTTTTACAAAATAGGCTATCTTTTTTTAAAAAGGGGGAACATGTCATTTTAAAGGCCAAAAAAGCCTTTTTAATTTAGTCATTTTAAAGTTTTTATTCTATCTAAAAAACATTTTTTTAAAAAAATTGACTCTAAATTTTATCGTGCTCTTATGGGGGCGAAATTTTGGGGAAAAAACCCCGTGTAAGAAATTTTACAAAATACTGAAAAAAGTTAAAAGTACAAAAAATGCTGTAATGATCAATATTAGGTGTTTAGGGAGATTCCCCTCATATTTTTGCAAAAAAGAGTATTAGTATTGGGTTTCGTTTGCTTATTTACCCAAAAAATGGTATGTAAACTTTGTATAAATCTTTTCATTTGTATGTAGGGAAAAAATTGGGGAACAGATGTAAAAAATCTTTTTTTAAAAGGGGGGGATTGCATGGGGAAAAACAAAAAGTAATAAACAAAAAAATTTTTTAAAAAAAAGTCAAAGGGAAGATCAGTATATTCAAAAACCTCGGGGGCCGATCATAAAATTTATAGTTAATACATTTAAAAAAATTTTAATCTAGAAAAAAATTTTAACTTATTTGAAAAGTTTAATTTTATGGGTAAATTTTGTGTTATTCAAATTTAATATTGAAAAGGGGAGAATAAAAATATTCCAAAAGACTTCCGTTTTGTCCCTTTTTTGGAAACGTTATCGAGGATGGTTTTTTTTGTTTTTATGTCCCCTTTATTTGAAATCAGGGAAAAACATACCTCGTTTTTTTAAAAATTTCCCATTTGGGTAATATTACAGGCTGATTCATGTGAATACAATGTTTTAAAAAAATTTTCCTTTTATTAAATTTTCCCTTTTAAAAAAAAAACCGCATGTTTTTATTTTCCATTTTTTTATCTCTTTGCAAAGGTTTTTTATTTTTTATTTCATGGGGGGTCACAAATTTTCATTAGATATTATACATTAAAGCAAAGTTCGATTCTGTTTAAGTATCAAGCATTATTAAAAACAGATGATATTGTAAGCTATTGAGAGGGGAATTTATGTGTTTTTATATCATATTTATGTTAGATTGGTATTATAACTGAATTTTCATTTTTTAATCCTTGAACTTCATGCTTCAATAAATTAGATGTAAAAATTATAAATGTTGTATATATATATGTGTAGGGCCGGAGCCTGATTTGCAAATAAATAAAACTGAAAAAATGAAAAACATTATTTGGCAAAATAAATATAGATTGAAATTTCATAGGTGACCAAATTCTTCCCTATCCTGGAACGAGTCAACACCATACTAAATGTTAACAAAGTTCATTAAGAAAGAAAAAACAGGTTTGTTTTTAAATATTATCGTCGAAGTAAATTCAATGTATCTACCAAATTTACTTTAACATAAAACATCATTAGAAAATATAGTGTATTTAACTAGTATCAATGGCCATAATAATCTGCAACATAAACATTCTCAAACGATAAAAAAAACTTTGAGTACTGAGAAAAAACTTTGTGAGATTTCTTACATACATACATACATGTATAATGGATATCTGTGACTTTCCTCCAAACAAACATTTAAATATAATGGATATCTGTGACATTCCTCCAAACAAACATTACACACTGCTTTTGAAATTTTCATTAATTCTCTAGTGAATAACTTATTCAACATAAGAATTTACTGAGTTATAATTGGCATTTTATTGTCCAAAATAACATTCACCATCCCCTAAAACAGTGCATACCGAAACGCACCAAAAAAATCCCTAAATTTTCTTGTGCACCCTGACACTCTTTTATTTTAGCGCTATGGAATTTCATCAATCAGAGATGGATTTCTGTAACTAACAATTAAATATTGTAACATTTTCTCAACAGGCATGCAAATATCAGCCATTCAGAAATTAAAGGAGACAAATGTTGCATACGTTATTTTTTACACACGCAAGTTACATACATGTAATAAATTGATAAATGGTCACCCAAGACAGGGAAATGTCCCTGCAATATTTCACAGTGATCCACTGTGACGATATCCCTCACCCGATTGGGGATGATGGGCGGAAAGTCACAACTGTCTCAGGGTCATAGCAGTGAAAATCCACCACTAAAAAATCCTGGTGATCAGCTTTGGAAAAATAGTTAAAGGTGTACTGTAGTAAAATACAAAACCACTTCTAAAATATGCATTATCCTGAGTAAAAATTTTGTTAACCCTCTAAACTGGTAGAAAGGTTCTTGAAACTTTTAAAGCGGGCTTCATGGTATTCATCATAAGAGTAGACATGTCTGTAATTTGGAAAAATGCCTGCAAAATTGGCAAGTTGTACAGCTGTACAAGAAACTGCAGCAATATCTACCAACATCTACATTATTTCAATGATAAACAAGAGCCGCTGCTGTATCAGGCAATGCTTGACTTTTTTACATTTTTCTAAACAGTTTAAACAAATCTTTACAAAGAAAATTAAAGTAAAAACAAATTAAATTTTTAAATTTTTTTTTGTTTTTTCTGCCCGGAAAGGTCGGGGAAAAAATTCCCAAAAGGGGGACATTCAATCCCCTGACCAAAATTTTTCCCGACAAACCAAAACAACAAGTATTCCCCAAAAACGCTAAAAACTAGCGTTTAAAAGAAGAAAAAAATTTTTTATTTTTTTTACCAGTATCCAACAAATTACAACGAAAATTAAAAGTTTAAAATAGGGGTTGTCTTATAAAAATTGTAAATAAATGCCCCAATCAAAAATTTATGGGGAAAAAATTTTTTGGTTTTAAATAATAAAAAGCTTTTTTTAAGCGATGTCGTTTAAAACCGAATACTAAAAAAAATAAATCGAGCCGATTATTGGAAATAATAGATTCTACATGTGGGACTTTTTTGGGCGAGATGTTTTTCGCAAAAATTATTTACTTAAATTTTTTAAAAAACGGGGTTTTTTTACCTCAAAATTAATAAGGTTTAAACAAACGGGAAAAATAAATGGCAGTTCTAAATTTAGAATGACTGTTTTTATTCAAAACAATTTTTATATAACTTCTCCGGGGTGCGGGGGAAACGGGGGCGGGTTTTAGTGTGGGGAGAGGTCGGGAAATTAAATCCCAGTCGGGGCATATTTTTTTAAATTTTTTTTTTAATGTTTTTAAAAGGAAGTACCCAAAATGGTATGAAATTTGAAAAAAGTGGGGGCTGTCAAAAAAAATAAACATAAATAAATTTTTGGGACCCAACCCTCTACTTTTTTATTTTTCCAAAATTCTTTATGAAATCAAACTCTGGGGGTTTTTTGCAAAAATAATTATAGTACATAACAAGAGGGCCATGATGGCCCTGAGGTCGCTCACCTGTATATAGGCCCCCCAACCCTCACCCCCCACCCCAACGTTGCAGGGCCAATTTAACCCAAGGGCTTTTATTTGCACAAACTCTGTAGACACCCATAAGAAGATGTTTCATGCTAAACATCTAAGCTCTAGCTCATTGGGCTTTATTGAAAGAAAATTTTTTTAAAGTTTTTACTATACACATATAGTTAAAAACAATGACACCCCTGGGGCCGGGCCAGTTTTGACCCCAGGGCTTTTATTTGAACAAGCTTTGTAGACACTTACTAGAAGATGTTTCATGCTTAATATCTAAACTCTAGCTATTTGGGTTTTTTCAAAGAAGATTTTTAAGTTTTTGCTATACACATATGAAGAAAATCAATGACCCCCCAGGGCGGGGCCAATTTTGACCCCAGGTCTTTTATTTTAACAAACTTTGTAGACACTCACTAAAAGATGTTTCATGCTTAATATCTTAACTCTAGCTGTTTGGGTTTTTTCAAAGAAGATTTTTTAAGTTTTTGCTATACACATACAAGGATAATCAATGACCCCCGGGGCGGTGCCAATTTTGACACCAGGGCTTTTATTTGAACAAACTTGGTAGACACCTATTAGAACATGTTTGATGCTAAATATCTAAGCCATAGCTCTTTGAGTTCTTTCAAAGAAGATTTTTTAAGTTTTTACTATATGCATATAGGAATTCAATGATCCCCTGGGGCGGGGCAAATTTTGACCCTAGGGCTTTTATTTGAACAAACTTGGTAGACACTTATTAGAACATGTTTCATGTTAAATATCTTAGCTTTAACTCTTTTGGTTCTTTAAAAGAAGATTTTTTAAGTTTTTACTATATGCATATAGGGAAAATCAATGACCCCCCGGGGCGGGGCCAATTTTGACCCCAGGGCTTTTATTTGAACAAACTTGGTAGACACCCATTAGAACAAGTTTCATGCTAAATATCTTAGCTCTAGCTCTTTTGGTTCTTTAAAAGAAGATTTCGTAAGTTTTTACTATATGCATATAGGGAAAATCAATGACCCCCCCCCCGGGCGGGCCAATTTTGACCCCAGGGCTTTTAATTGAACAAACTTGGTAGACACCTATTAGAACATGTTTGATGCTAAATATTTTAGCCATAGCTCTTTGAGTTCTTTAAAAGAAGATTTTTTAAGTTTTTACTATATGCATATAGGGAAAATCAATGATCCCCCGGGGCGGGGCCAATTTTGACCCCAGGGCTTTTATTTGAACAAACTTGGTAGACACTTATTAGAACATGTTTCATGCTAAATATCTTAGCTTTAACTCTTTTGGTTCTTTAAAAGAAGATTTTTTAAGTTTTTACTATATGCATATAGGGAAAATCAATGACCCCCTGGGGTGGGGCCAATTTTGACCCCAGGGCTTTTATTTGAACAAACTAGGTAGACACCTATTAGAACATGTTTGATGCTCAATATCTTAGCCATAGCTCTTTGAGTTCTTTAAAAGAAGATTTTTTAAGTTTTTACTATATGCATAAAGGGAAAATCAATGACCCCCCGGGGCGGGGCCAATTTTGACCCCAGGGCTTTTATTTGAACAAACTTGGTAGACACCCATTAGAACATGTTTCATGCTAAATATCTTAGCTCTAGCTCTTTTGGTTCTTTAAAAGAAGATTTCTTAAGCTTTTACTATATGCATATAGGGAAAATCAATGACCCCCCCGGGGCGGGGCCAATTTTGACCCCAGGGCTTTTATTTGAACAAACTTGGTAGACACCTATTAGAACATGTTTCATGCTAAAAATCTTAGCTCTAGCTCTTTTGGTTCTTTAAAAGAAGATTTTTTAAGTTTTTACTATATGCATATAGGGAGAATCAATGACACCGGGGCGGGGCCAATTTTGACCCCAGGGCTTTTATTTGAACAAACTTGGTAGACACTTATTAGAACATGTTTCATGCTAAATATCTTAGCTTTAACTCTTTTGGTTCTTTAAAAGAAGATTTTTTTAAGTTTTTACTATATGCATATAGGGAAAATCAATGACCCCCCTGGGGCGGGGCCAATTTTGACCCAAGGGCTTTTATTTGAACAAACTTGGTAGAGACCTATTAGAACATGTTTGATGCTAAATATCTTAGCCATAGCTCTTAGAGTTCTTTAAAAGAAGATTTTTTAAGTTTTTACTTTATGCATATAGGGAAAATCAATGACCCCCCCCCCCGGGGCGGGGCCAATTTTGACCCCAGGGCTTTTATTTGAACAAACTTGGTAGACACTCATTAGAACATGTTTCATGCTAAATATCTTAGCTGTAGCTCTTTTGGTTCTTTAAAAGTAGATTTTTTAAGTTTTTACTATATGTATATACCCTGGAAAATCAATGACCCCCTGGGGCGGGGCCAATTTTGACCCCAGGGCTTTTATTTGAACAAACTTGGTAGACACTTATTAGAACATGTTTCATGCTAAATATCTTAGCTTTAACTCTTTTGGTTCTTTAAAAGAAGATTTTTTAAGTTTTTACTATATGCATATAGGGAAAATCAATGACCCCCTGGGGTGGGGCCAATTTTGACCCCAGGGCTTTTATTTGAACAAACTTGGTAGACACTTATTAGAACATGTTTCATGCTAAATATCTTAGCTTTAACTCTTTTGGTTCTTTAAAAGAAGATTTTTTAAGTTTTTACTATATGCATATAGGGAAAATCAATGACCCCCCTGGGGCGGGGCCAATTTTGACCCCAGGGCTTTTATTTGAACAAACTTGGTAGACACCCATTAGAACATGTTTCATGCTAAATATCTTAGCTGTAGCTCTTTTGGTTCTTTAAAAGAAGATTTTTTAAGTTTTTACTATATGTATATAGGGAAAATCAATGACCCCCCGGGGCGGGGCTAATTTTGACCCCAGGGCTTTTATTTGAACAAACTTGGTAGACACTCACTAGAAGATGTTTCATGCCAAATATCTGAGCTCTAGCTCTTATGGTTTTTTAAAAGAAGATATTTAAAGTTTTTTCTTTCGGTTGCCATGGCAACCAGAGTTCTGCATGGAATTAAATTCTTTGAACAATTTTTAAAGGTGACCACCAAAGGAACATTCCTGTGAAGTTTGGATGAAATTGGCTTAGTGGTTTATGAGGAGATGTCATTTAAAGTAAAAGTTTACGGACGGACGACGGAAGAAAAGCGATCACAAAAGCTCACCCTGACACTTTGTGACAGGTGAGCTAAAAATAAACTTATACAGGAAAATACATACAGATATACAGTACGATTTAGATTGCAAAGATCAGAAAATACCACAGAGCTTGCAGCCCTTTGATTATATAACATTGTTCTGTGACTCTACCAAGATATTTGGTGGCTTCATCTCCCCTGAAGTTCTAAACCATGACATACTCCCCACCTGATCTTCCAATAATTTCTCAGGGTTCCTAGAATTTCTCAGGGTTATAGAGCAATGTGAACAAGAATTTGTAACAGAGTTCCCAATGTCCCCGCCTAAGGGAATATTACATGAAACACAAAATTGTAATATTTCAAAAGATTTAGGTATGGATCTGGACTTTCAGTGCAAAGTTTTTATCTGCACATGCAAGTAACAATATATTCATTAAAGAAAAATAATGAAATAACTCTTGTGTATGTGTCAACAGAAATACATCTGTATAGTTGTTATCACTATTTCAAAGCCACAAAATGTGACAAATATAAAATCAATACAGGATATGGTCTATTACAGGGTACATTTCAGGATATTGTCTGTTACAGGGTACATTTCAGGATATGGTCTGTTACAGAGTACAATACAGGATATGGTCTGTAATAGGGTACAATACAGGATAAGGTCTGTTACAGGGTACAATACAGGATAAGGTCTGTTACAGGGTACAATACAGGATAAGGTCTGTTACTGGGTACATTTCAGGATATGGTCTGTTACAGGGTACATTTCATGTACATTCATCAATCAAGGTATGTGGGCTGGCAATTCACCTATTTAAGGCTTTGACCTCCAAGTGTGACCTTGGCCTTTGAGGTACATGTAGGGGTTGCTCATGACATGTCATCTTATCATTGTTAACATTTGAGCCAAGTTATTTTAAAATCCCTTGACTGATAAAAAAGTTATATACCGCTCACAAAATACATCCTGGAACAGACCAAGTTAAGCTTTGTCACTCAAGTATGACCTTGATATTGAAGGTAGAAGTCTGGCTGTTGCATATGGCACATGGTCCTGTTGTTGAGAACATTTGTGCCACATAATTTCAAAATCCCTTGAACAATAAAAAAATTATAACTTGCACACAAAATATACCCTACATAAGATCATGTTAAGCTTTGACCTCTAAATGTGGCCTTGACCTTGGAGGAAAGGGTCCAGGTGTTGTGCAAGACACATCAGTCATCATCTTAATATTGTCAACATTTATGCCAAGTATTTTCAAAATCCCTTGATGGATGAGAAAGTTATGCATTGGAAACAAAATATACCCTATAACAGACTATGTTAATCTTTGACCTCCAACTATGACCTTGACATTGGAGGTGGGCGACTGTTTTTTGCGCATGACATATTGTCTCATTATTGTGAACATTTGTGCCAAATACTTTCAAAAAACCTTCATGGATAAGAAAGTAACAAGACATACTCCCTCAAATACACAATGTTGAGTGTGACCTTGACCTTGGAGGTAAGGGTCCAGTTGTTGCTCATGACACATCGTCCTATTATAACAAACATTTATGCCATTCAAGTTATTTCAAATTCCTTTGATAAATGACATAGTTATAGACCGGACATAAAAATGTGATAGACAAACAGACGGATGGACATATCCCCCTTTATTCTTCGAAAAGGGGGCAACAATTAAACTCCAAGCTAAATAGTCCTTTGGCAGCAGTTAAAGGATAGATCTATCTATGTCATTCTCTGAAGCCAGGCATTACCAAATGTTTGCAATTCGGAGTCTAGAGCTTCTGTTATTGTAAGTTTTGCATGATTTCGGCTTCATGTGTAATGCTTTCGAACTGACATCAATTTGCTGGCTTAAATTGATGATACGTCCCTCTTAGAAATTATTGTTTAAAACATCCTTTAAATAAAAGGGCTCTTGGTGACACATAATCGGTATCCTGGTACGTATGTTTATTGCCGCTGGGCACTTAATTTTTCCTGAGGACACATCAACATAATTGATAGAACACAAATATAAATGCATACTCCAACAAGTGGGTACACACCATAAGGTGTCAATTACAATAAAACATATATGATAATTGCACCACTTGGCGTTGACCAACTTAATTTGTGTTTGCTGCAGATTGAGATAATTTGCAACAAATATATAATTGTTAGCATACATGTTATTTGTAGCATATACTATTGCTAACAATGTTTCAAATCTTCTTTAACCCATTACTTCATAGGCATTTTGTGAAAAATGGCTGTTTTCATTGAAAAGTCTCTCGTTACAATAAAACTATAACTAGAACTCTGCGAGTCGGATGTCATTGTGTCGCCTTGTGAACAATATATTTTAGGAGAAATGGCCACAACAAAAATAAAATTTGAAAATCAACAAAGGGCAATAACTCAAAAAATAAGAAATGCAGAGCAGCAGTTTCTGTGCACTGCACTTCTTATCAATAAGAACTATCATCCTATTAAGTTTCAAGTCAATAGCTTGTATACTTTAGGAGAAATGGCCCGGACAAAAATAAAGTATGAAAATTAACAAAGGGCAATAACTCAAAAAATAAAAAGTGCAGAGTACCTGTTCTTGTGCACTGCACTTCAGGTCATTATAAGAAGCATGCATACCAAGTTTGAAGTCAATCCAACTTATAATGACTGACTTATGCTCCGGACAAGCTTAAGGGGACGCCGACAACAATAACAATGCCGACAATGACGCCGACAAAAGTAACCCCTATATGTCGCCTTTTTCAAGGCGACACAAAAACTGCTTCAAAACTAATCAAACTTGGTACAAATGATGACTGGACCATTGCCTTTGTAACAACATGGTCAGCAGACTCCCCGAAAGTTGAAAAAAACTGTCAGACATTCTGTCTGACAAACCATGAAAATCTGTCGGACCGAAACAAAATCTGTCGGACCAAATAAAATTGATCAAAATCAAAGAAAAACTTGTGTTTGTATTTCTAAGACACTTTTTGTTTTTTTATTTTTTCGCACAATCTGTACAGCGCATTTTCATCTCCTCCCTGTCATACACCAATGATTCATGGTTCTGCTTCCATTTTTCATTAAATTTTGTCTCAGGTCTAATATTTTCATCCTTTTATTGCTGTTCTGCGCACTCTTCTAACGTAGATTTTCGGTTTTTCCAAGGTTTGGCACCTTTAGCGACGCCATTTTGTATACATGCAGCTTGGATAAAAGCCGGACAGTCGGACCGACCCGGCATAAAAAATTGTCGGACCTGATCAAAATTTATCGGGCATGTCCGTCGGACCGACGTATTTCGGGAAGTCTGGGTCAGGCTTAAATTTCCTGTTACCATGGCAATGAGGGGACATCTCAAAATTGCCAAAAATCACTATTTAGCGTTGATTTTTTCCATCAAAATTGATTTCAAAGTGCTGCACCTTCTCAATGGATTGAGATAGAGTCAAATGCTTTTCAGGGTTGCTTACACGTTACCTTATGATCGATCTGGGGTCATTTTTAGCTTCTCACAAGTCCAAAATTTTCTTGGCCATGAGGGGAACTACCGCCCCCCTTCAAACCACCCAAACAGAAGGGGGCACATCCCCCTTCTTGCAACCCCCTAATGTATCTTTTGGTTGGTAGGCAACGCCAAAAAAAGTGGCCACTTTTTTCTAACAACATTTCCCAAATGAAAACATGTGTTTGGGGCCCAAACAGGACATTTTTTTCACTATTTGAGGCCTTAAAGAGGGGGGGAGGGGTCGAAAGTGTGTTGTTTTGCATATATAAGAGGGTTAAATAACGATCAGAAATAAATTAAACAATGATCAATTATAAATAATAATAATCTGAATAATATCTATCTATTAATTTACTTATAAAGTTCTCTGAAATAAGCAATCCAAAAGTTAAAATAATTTAAATTTTAATTTTTAATGTAAAGTGGGGCAAATCATCACAAAAATGGGCCAACTTGTTTTGAGGCGAATCGTCATTGAGGCAAACTGTTATATTACCAGGCTGTTTACATAGAGATCTACTATAATGTGAAATAGTCAGACATTTTGCGGTCTCTGACTTCCACATTTTGGAACTTAATGGAATCCTTATATTTTAGAATTCCATACAGAATTTCATTAATTAGAAAATGAAAGATTGTATGTGAATTCATTACATATATTAAAAGAGCCTACTGTATATAATATAAACATATATCGAGGGCATATAACCCATAATTGTAAGTCCTTTGCAGTTGAACATTTAAAGTATTCATTAAAAATAAATGTAGTTAGATTATCTTAATATAGGGTTTCTTAATCGGACAAAAATCATAATCGATCATCGAAAATAATCGAACAACCTTTTTCGATCAATCATCAGGGTTCTCGGGGACGCTTATTTCGGCGTCCCGGTACGCATGTTTATTACAGCTGGACGCAAATATTTCAGAGCAAGGATTCCACGTACGCTTAATTTTGCCCGGGGACGCATAAACATTACCGATTGTTTACAACCACAAATACACAAGTGCGTCAGCGCGTGTCAGTCTATAGGTAGGCGGTCCTATGCACATCGAGTGAAGCGATTAGCCAATCAGCGATAACGCTAACGATCATTATCACGCAATAGTGATCAGACTAATGTATACACGCGCTGTACAGTACATGTAATTGCCAGATATAAAACAAGGTGATAATTTTATATCTTTGATTTTATATCTTTGATCAAAAAAAAAAAAAAAAAAAAGTTGATTGGAAAATTAGCAAATTTTACCGACAAAAGTAAAAAATTATCGACTATTTACGCCGCAAGTTTAAAGACTGTTTTCTCAAATTACAAATGAGTGTAATTTTGAATGATTGTCGAATATTTTCGGCATTTTCTAGACACAATTTTGCTTTAGTTTCATTCTTGCAAAAAACTTTCGATAAGACTATTAAGAATTTAAGATATTGTGCCGAAATGTCAGGACAACAAACCAAAATACACATACGCTTTTCTTTGATATTTAGATTCTATCCGAAAATTGATCCCGAACATCGGCGATTTCACGTTCGCCAGAAACCCTAAAATTTCGCAAAAATTCTCGGTTTCCAAGCCAAACATGCGAATGAATTGTTCCTTTATTATTTAATCCACATTAATTTTTTAAATATCGATCTTCAATTTGCCCCCTTTTGAAGAAATTTGCTAAAATAATTGTCGATCGAATGAATCTCTTACACACTGTTTGAAGCTGTACACGATTTTCCTATTCATTCCGCTAAACGCTGCCTATATACATTTACGTTTTTTTTTTTACAAATATAAACTTTTTGTCTTTAGAGTGGACTTATTTAACCTGAATAAAATTTGATTTGGTATAAAAGTGAAAAAAACAAAAACAAAAAAAAAAAACGATTTCCATGTGTTGATGCGCAAACAGGACGTTTCGGCCCCAAACCAAATCGGCCCCAGTCGAAAAATCGGCCCCAGGACAATTCGGCCCTTTTCCGCGAGACGTTTCGGCCCCACTATAGTATATTGCTTGATTGATTAACAACAATTAATTTAATTACAATTAAACAATTATGCCACTTTAATTCTTTAAATAATTATTTATTATCTTTTGATCTCTTGAACCATTTAGATATATCTTAATGTTTTTAAAGGTGTAACAAACAATAAAGGCAGGTTACTTAATTTATAAAACAAGCCTCTAAAACTTCTGGATTACAATTATTCCTTAGAAAACATTATCTTTTGATCTTAATTAAACTATACGTAATTTTTTGAGTGCAATAATGTTGTGCGTGGGAGACAGCATGGAGTGACATGCGATATATGTGACAGATGGCAGCACCGAAAATGCGATACAGGTAGGTCAGTTTGAATATATTAATTTAGAAAGGATTTCCCAAAAATTAATGTATTGCACATTATATTCCCCCATGAGATTGTCTTTACTAAGACTAAGACTATCATTTGTTCTAGTTCATTTGTTATTGTTTTCGTTTTGTATATATCACATTTGTTTTGTTTCAAGTAAAATTGTTTAACTGTTCTGTACTTGTATTTTCGTATCCATCAAACTCGTCACTGTTAAATTGTTGTTATATATATGGTGTAAATAATTGTTTGTTTGTGCATTATATTTTTTCAAATAAAGTTTATGTTCTGTTCTGTTTGTATTGATAAAATATTATCTATATATGTTGTAAATAATTGTTTGTTTGTGTATTATATTTTTTCAAATAAAGTTTATGTTCTGTTCTGTTTGTATTGATTACTTTTCCCCTACTACTATTATAATCTAGTTTTTATACAAAATGATTAAATATAGATATTAATTGATTCATTTATTTATTGAAATGCTGTTAATATATCGGTTTAAAATACAGTACTTATTCTGGGGCCGATTTGGTAAAGGGCCGAAACGTCCGGGACCGAAACGTCTTGGATAGTTTGGGGCCGATACGTCTTGGGGCCGAAACGTCTCGAAATCGTGTTGATGCATTATAATGAAATAATTTCATAATAAATATCAACAACAAAACAATAATTATACTATGTAGTTCAGAGTTTCTTTTGAATAACTTTAAACTTTGGAAGTCTCTTGAAGATTCAAAATATCAGCAATGCTATTGTGAGCATTGAATAACTAATCTGTAAACATATTAATTGCGACGCGCTTTTGGACTCCAACTTTTTCAGGGTTGGGAGTCCATGGACTCCATGTTTTAAAGTCCTAGTGAGAACCCTGATCATCGATTATATAATCGAAATATTTATCATTATGATAACAAAGTAAATATGTACAATGCACATACCATGCTTTAATATTTATAAGAATTCCATTTATATTCTATATTTTGTGTAACTACCACTTAATCAACTGAAATAAACTAGTTACTCATGCTTATGTTCATCTTTGAGTAAAATATTTTAATCAAATAAATTCATTATATCTATGAAATTATTATGTCTCAATTCCAATAAAGGAATGAATAAGCTATGTATGGGAACAAGAGAAGTTGGTCATTAATAAAAATGCCAGGTTTTTTTAATGTCACTATATACTTATATTGTAACCATCTTTAGTTTAGTGTGTAGAATAATTTTATACATATCTTCTTTGTTTGAAGTCAAAACATGTTTATTTCATATTTACAAATAGACTGTGTAGCAATTTTCTAATTTCAAATTTGAGCATAGTATGTCTGTAAACTAGAATGCCTCACTGTCAACAATTACCCTCATGGTCACCAGTATGCTTTCTCATTCATTTTAATGAAAATTATTGGGTAAACCAAAGCTGGCTTTAATTTAAAGATTTGTTATAATACAGTGAGTCACTTAAGTAACAGCAAGAAGATAAATAACCGATGATCGATTATTGAACTTTATATTCGATCATCGCTAATCGGTCCTATAAACGATCAATTTTCGATTATACTCGATCATCGTTAAATCCCTATCTTAATATCTATCTATATCTAGGATCTATTCCATTTTCAACACATTAATAAGAATTTAAAAAAAATATCTGTAGATTGTGCGGAAATTAAATAAACCCATTTTCTGATTCTGGCTTCTTTCATAACACAAGCTTGTTATCAATGTGTCTGGCATTCTCTCCCTCTGATAAAAACTTTTTGCTTGTTGGACAAAAAGTTAAAGTTTCTTTAGAAAAAAACTTTATTCTTGTATAAATGTTCATAATTTCAGTCCATTAATAAATGAGGACTACCACAATAAACGTATTAATTACCCTTTTTAAAAAATCCAATAAATCGCCCCTGGCACAGGAATTTCCACTAACTTTCTCAAGTTTGCAAACTTTACACGCCTCGATAATCTCCACTGTTGGAACAGCAGAATAGATTAGTGGGCATGACGTTTATTGGAATATCAATCAATTTTTTTTCGGTGCAGTTCAAGATAACAAGAAAAAATGATTAAATAAACGCTTATTATTTATACATTTAGGTTTAGGATGCAAAAGAAACTTTTTTCTTGGAATTATTGAACATAAACTAACGTTCAATAATATCAATATATCTGCAGGAACGATAAATAGAAAAGCTTTTGATATATAGTTAACGGCATACAAAAAACATCTGCGGCTAAAATAACGTAATGGCAAAGGACCACTAAATTTTTGTAAGACAACGCCTGAAAAATTGAAAAAAAATGGCGGTTATAGTACTGGTTATAATAGTAACTTATGCCCCAAGCACATCTTCTATCTCAGACCATTGAAATAATTGGCATAATCTGTTCTGTTCCTACCATATTTGCCTGTATGAATGATAAGATTATGCGGGTATTACTACTCCTTAGATATCTAGATTTGATAGTACTTCAATAATTTTTAAAGTTTGAATCTGATGAAATAAAAAGAATGAATATAAAATAAAAAAATATTTTTGTTTAAATCTGCTTGCCATTTCTGCTTAAAGCAATTGAAAGCTCTTTGTTTAGAATGATTCTTTTTAATCTTCAAAAGCATATTTTCTAGTAATATCTTAACATTCATTGTAAGTCCAATTTTTGACATTATTTAAACATTGTTTCAATGAGTTATTATACATGTATATGTCATTGAAATAATATCATTTGTATGAGAAATGTGCAACCAATATTTTGTCATTTGATCATGTCTGTTTTATCAGAGACATAGATAACATATATGTCTCTGGTTTTATTAATAAGTCCCCGTATACAATTTTTAAACACAGTTGCTAGAACTTTTCTAAACGCCTAAAATACATATGCTTAATTTGAGTTGTGCACTTTCTATATCTTTTCATTACATTACATGCATAATTTAGAATAGAACCAACAAAAGCATAAAATAATTGTTAAGAAATGAGAAATATGTGGTGACAAATCTATCTTATTAATATTACTTTGAAGTACTTGACACATGCTTTAGGGCTTTTCCAATAATAAATTGATTATGCTAAACAAATATGAACCCGTATAACTACTCATAGATAGTTGAAATCATTGTTCTTTATTATATATTTTTTTCATTCTGTTTTTTTTTCTTCTTCTACATATAACAACTTAAGTTTTTGAAGTATTCACCTGTAAACTCCAGTGTGTACGATACTCATATACATGTAATTATATAAGTTAAGACTGGAATGTAAATCTTCTATAGAATGTTCTACTTATACTATATCATCAACAAAGAGTAATTTTTTTAAAGTCATTATACAAAGGTCAAAAACTGACAAACCACAATTTATTCTATTTTGTAAAAATAGTTCTAGGTACTCTAAAAAGAGCAAATATTGGCGGAGAATTATTTAGGCCTTGACGTAGATCAATTGAATTTTCAAAAAAGTCGGAGTATGTGCAGCAATACTTATTACCGTGGAACATCTCTAATCCCAACTCGAACGGACCAGAAGAAAGGTTCGGATTAGAAAGGTTTCCGGATTAGAGGTTTTTGTCCATATCTGTACATGTGAAAGGCAAGAAAGTTTAAGGAAAGAAAACGGAAATGTATATCAAATTGCATCATAAATGTTTTATTTTTGCAATCTTATAATTAAACTCTTACGTTTATTTTAAGACACATGAATACAAAAAGAAGGTATAAATAAAATAAACAAAAAAGTTATGACCTCAAGGTTAATTTCTACCCTACAACGTTAAACGACGATAAGAAGGAGGCTTAGACATGAGTCCATGCTTTCAGTGTCGAGTTCGGACCCAAGACATGTTACCAGTCATGCTCTTAAAGCCTTAATAAAAACATTATTTTGAAGCACAAAGTGGTGATAATTTACCTCCATGCAATTTCCAAAAGTCAAAAGTAGGTAACTGGTCGGCGACCAATCAGAAGCTAAATGTACAGTAACCTTAGGGAATAATGAAGAAGGTTTAGCCCTGAAAGGGGTTGTAGGTCCCAAAATGGCTTACACAACCTTTCACACTTTCATCGTCGTCACTATTTACTCTGTAGGACCACTTCCCTCGGCTTTAGTCAGGACATCGGAAACTGAGTGGTAGGTTACGATAGAATCTCAACTCCCCAGCGACGAAGGGGTAGTTTGGGTCTCCAGGACGTACCCTATATAAACAACAACAGCGTTCGGATCTTAAAGAGTCAACGTGTGCTTGCATAGGAAATCAGCCAAGCTCAAAATCTTTTGCCGATGCCATGTGTCTTCTCTACAACGTGCAGGTACGGTGAGAAGGGAGAAGTGTTTATAGAAATTCTACTATGACACACTTAAGATTGATGAAAATTACAAAGCACTACATCGGATCATTAGAGACGACGATTGCAGTGCTAGCGTTCTCTGATGTAAGCTGTTTCTTTTAAATAAATTTAATCAATTTAATCAATTGAATATTTTGTTTAATACTGCGCAAAATAATTTACAATAAAAGGGCAACCAATGTATATTTTATTGCAAAAGAACCATGCCTGCCTAATATCAAAGAAACGAAAGAAAAAATCGAATGTTGTCCTACATGAGCGGTCAGGCAATAATAGAACAGTTGTATTTGGCATTCAAGAAATGGTTTCGAACCCAGGCAGCCAATTTAATACGTCATAGCATAACATAAATTATTTAACTTTTTGTCATTTTATCACATGACTTCACTACATAGATCTGGTTTTACTGTATAATGCATATACTTTTTACTGTAAGTACTTAAAATGTGAAATAAACAGTTCTACTTTTATGTCATTATAAATCAATGGTATAAAGAATGTTATCTTCTAGATCTAAGTAATTATTTTGTTTATATTAAAGTGAAATTCTTGAACGTCATACGAAGTTTATCAAGTTATGATATTAAGTTTGCCTACAGGATATATACATGTACATCATAATTAATTTTTATTTTATTTTTATTCCAGTTTATTTTATATACCATTTGAGGACTTCAAAATGGATTTAAAGTTTGAAACTATTTGAACGGGCAAAACGAGAGAGTCTTGTTGTTAGTAAAGTAAATGATTTATTGTCAGTTGTCAAGAAAAACAGCAACAACAAAAACAACAGCAGCAGCAGCAACAACAGCAACACACAAACAGATACTAGGCCGAACTTGCATGTTATTTCTAAGTTTTCGATACATATAGAAATATGAGAAATGCTTGCATTACAATGCCATCATAATTTCTTGTAGCTCATAAATAAAACACATTTTGTAAACAGAAATAAAATCATAAGCACATTGATATTGATGTCCTTTGAAAGTAGAACAACTTTTATTTTACACGTGTTCCTATCACTTGCTTTACGTTTAACTTTTGTAATCTCAAACTATTGGCAGTATTATTAAAAGTATCACAAATGAAATATTGCAAATAGAAATAAAAGCAT